>NW_025940725.1:147369-151617 GCF_000764305.2 Hyalella azteca
GAATAGCATTGCCACGCGGCAGCAAGGTGTAGTAAGAATATCATTGTCATTCAACTGCAAGGTGTAGTAAGAATAGCATTGTAACGCAACTGCAAGGTGTAGTAAGAATATCATTGCCACGCAACTTCAAGATGTAGTAAGAATATCATTGCCACGCAACTGCAATGTTTCGTAAGAATAGCATTGCCACGCAACTGCAAAGTGTAGTAAGAATAGCATTGCCACGCAACTGCAAAGTGTAGTAAGAATATCATTGCCACGCAACTGCAAGGTGTAGTAAGAATATCATTATCACGAATCACTGAAAATCCGCAAATGAAAAGGCCAATGTTGGCTTCAGTTCATCAAGAGAGCAACCAAACAGGAACATCCTTCATGCAATTCAATGATTAAACTCGTCTACCAATGTGAAATTAATTATATGAAGATTTAAGATGATAATGATATGATTTTAGTTATACGAGTAAATTATATGTTAGCTAGAAGCCAAATTATTCTTACCTCTACTTATTCTTAGCGTACATGTCCGTAGAGAGTTGGCGGAAAGGGAGTTCGAAACATTACCTAAAACAATGTTCTAATGAATAGTTTATTACATTGTAATGAAGTATTCATCTTGTTCCTGAGATAAAGGTAGAAATTATCCATATTTTCATTATGATGTTTACAGCTCCAGCAATTAAAATATGCAGCGAAAAAACATTGTACAGCGCATATTGTTGCGAGTCACCCGGCTATTATCAGTCTTTCAAATTACCCCCGAAGAAACCTAGGGTAATTCAAACGAATAAGTAATCCGTAAATCTTCAGTTATGTTGAATGAGAAAATATTGCCTTCTTAATTGTCTTGCCTAATCCAATTTTCAGAGCTGCAACTAACGCATTCAAAGATATCAACACTGGAGGAATTTAAGCACCATGCTTCAGCAGTGATCAAGATAAGAATTGACCAAAAAGCATTTCATGTACCATGAATAACATGACTTTCAGAATGAATTATTGAATTTCCTAATTAGCTCTAGAATGTTTGCCATTGTAATGACGGCATTTACGTTGGGGAAATAAACTCTGCACGGCTTAATTAAGAGTAAAAAAGTGTTTTGCTGTTCCGACGCAATTTGTAAACTCTATAAAACAGAGATTCTGTTCAGCAATAAGCCAGCCATGTCACAGAAAATTTTGAATATTTCAAACTATAAAACATAGTATAACTGTTTCTTTTAGTCAATATTTTTTTAATTTTCAGTGACTTCAAACACAAAAAGATGTGCATCCCAATTATTGAAATTGTTTATAAATGTGCAAGTATATTTTGAAATGTTAAAGCATGTAATCTGTGTAAAAAATTACTCAGAATTTAATTAATATCTTCAGATTATTTCAGATAACTATCCTTTATTTGAC
Organism: Hyalella azteca; assembly: GCF_000764305.2. Taxonomy (NCBI): domain Eukaryota; kingdom Metazoa; phylum Arthropoda; class Malacostraca; order Amphipoda; family Hyalellidae; genus Hyalella; species Hyalella azteca. The sequence goes on from NW_025940725.1 coordinate 148,774, forward strand.
GAACCCAATGTAATCTTTAATTATTTGTATTGCATGTACATTAAAATCTTTTAATCAAGATCAGAAGTTATCCCTAATTTTCATTCAAACATGATAATCATGCAGTTCAAACAAAAAAATCATAATCCACTCCAACCATTTCAAAACCCTAACACAAATCTTTCTGTCGAAATTCGCCATCTTCTATCTGAAAAATAAAATAAAGAATGTTCTAGGAAGAATTTCATTTTGGAAATCAATCTCGTATGGTCCCAGTAACTCAATTCCATCATTCATCACTCCGGGATCCATATTGGAAATAAGAAATGTATCAGCGTGTCTTCGATCAGAATTTGGAATATATTTCAAATATTTCCAAATTTATTTCTGATACGCCTTCAAAGACGCCGCGTTTCTACTCAGTAATATCACTAGCAAGCTGGGCGTGGGTTAAAATTATAAGCGCATGTAAATGCGACGCATATTTCAATCTGATTTTTTTAGCGTTCGATCACTATATTTAATCAAAAAGGATGGGCCATGCTGCATCATTACTGAACAATATCTCGTCGAAGCAAATCAAAATCTTAATTTCTTAGATGAAAACTTCTACTTTTTTCTAAAAGTGAAGTAAAACGTTACGTGCTTTCTTTGCAAATGAGTATTCAGAAATTTCCAAAAATAAATGATGGATATCATTCCTATCTATTAATAAACAACAAGAACTAGAATATTGCTTCAATTATTGCCGATATTTTGCGACACATTGGTCATTTGCTGGTGACAGCTTCCATTTTTCACGTTCATTCCACGTCCACATTGTTATGCAGAGGAATCTGAACGTCCCCCCTCAGTAATTAACTCTAACAAAATTCAGAGTCGCCCCAGCTTCTGGCAATCAGAAGCTGACGCGTCTGTAAATTTTCACTGGGAAGAAGCCTCGACATGTTTGGTAAAGATTGGCGACGCGCCGTCACCAACGATTTGCACTAGCCTTATTTTTACTATCTTTATAACGCACGTTCGTTGTAAAATTGGCCGTGAATTCAAAAAATGTTACGTATACCCTATACAGTTTTTTTATTTTAATCCAGAAATAATAGCAGATGACACTTTCTTTAGCGTTCACGTTCTTTAACTGTCAAAAGTTTGTATTATAAAAAGAAGAGCAAACTTTTCCCAATCTGTTCCCCTGATTGTAATTCACGTAACGCCGAAGAGCCGCGCTAGAGCAGTTGACTGCAGTTCAGTGGCAGAGTTCAGACCAGAACAGCGCCGCGCTAGAGCAGTTGACTGCAGTTCAGTGGCAGGGTTCAGACCACAGCTGCGCCGCGCTAGAGCAGTTGACTGCAGTTCAGTGGCAGGGTTCAGACCACAGCTGCGTCGCGCTAGAGCAGTTGACTGCAGTTCAGTGGCAGGGTTCAGACCACAGCTGCGTCGCGCTAGAGCAGTTGACTGCAGTTCAGTGGCAGGGTTCAGACCACAGCTGCGTCGCGCTAGAGCAGTTGACTGCAGTTCAGTGGCAGGGTTCAGACCACAGCTGCGNGCAATCATAGATAAAATCGACTGCGCATTTCAGCTGTCGCAAACAGACCGCAAATTAACTAGCGGTCGAACGGTGGAAATTTTCTTGCGATGAAAAAGTTTTTTCGCTATAGAGCAGAATCTTATCAAGTGACGAAACAAAAGTGAGTTATGTGACGCAACAAAAGTGAGTCATGTGACGCAACAAAAGTGAGTCATGTGACGAAACAAAAGTGAGTCATGTGACGAAACAAAAGTGAGTCAAGTGACACAACAAAAGTGAGTCATGTGACGAAACAAAAGTGAGTCAAGTGACGCAACAAAAGTGAGTCATGTCGTGGTAGAGAACTGTTTTGATACGAGGCTAGCATGAACGAATATAGATCCCTTTAGAAGTAGAATTACTATAAAGAGTATAGAAAATAATATTAAGGGAGTTTTAGCCTTAGACTTTATTGAAATATTAACGCCAATATTAATATCGGGAAAGATAGGTATAATTCACTTATGTGAGAGGGAAGAGACCCAAATTGAAATCATTTATTTATGAATAGAATTATTTTCATTTCTTGAAGGTATCAGAAACTCCAATGATTTTAATTAATATTTACCAAGACTTTTGAATATCCCAATGTAATCTTATCAATAATTTTTTCACAGAAACTTTTGCATCCTTAAATTTTTTTTATGAAATTTCCATGTCTATCATAATTGAGATATCGCGAGGACGCTACGATAAGATGCCATTAAAACTTTCAACGCGCCAACCGTCCTCCAGTCCTTTCTAATGCATAATTTAAATGCAACATTTTATTTGCACGCACATGTTAAAGTCTACCGCTTACTATAACTATTTTAGAATTGATACGTTAATGAATGGATATCTTTGGATTGCGTTGATATGCCACAGACTAACAGACGGAACAGGAAATTCTCGAAGTCTCATTGAGCATTCAGTACTTATGAATTTTTTAATGGAGAGCTAATTATTTTGACGGATGCCCACTTGTACACAATGTTCCACTAATGCATCGAATATTATGGTTTTTATTATCTCGAAAGAGCCGCTGTTTTTTATGCATTATGTAAATTTATGAAATTATTTGTTAAATGATTTGTCAGCTCATAAAATGATACGAGGATGCACACTGCCGAATATTTTTCATGGTTAATTCCATTTTATATCTTGAGATACAGTAATAATCTTAATAATTAATAATACAATCAACTACAACAATCTGAACAACTGATTTTTAAATTTGAACAAAATGACACAAGTAGAATTTCAATAAAAAATTTTTAGAAAAATATTTTTCTCGAAATAACAAAACATTTTTACCA
>NW_025940726.1:0-304 GCF_000764305.2 Hyalella azteca
ACAGTATGTTTCCTCCTTGCATGTCCACTGTTCACTGTATGGCTACTGTAGACATCATGTCTATCGTTCACAATATATTTTCTCCTAGCATGTCCGCTGTTCACTGTGTGGCTACTGTAGACATCATGTCTACCGTTCTTAGTATCCTTAGTATCCTTAGTATTTGTTTGGGACATAGCAGTCCCAGGCCACGATGGATCGCCACCTCTGATTATCGTTCATCCGCCCTCATTGGGGCCACCTAATGCACGATGCTGTTGCTTGCTTCTCGCCGCTGGTAGTGTTGCAGGGGAGGTCGATCTGG
>NW_025940727.1:0-1058 GCF_000764305.2 Hyalella azteca
TTAGAAAATTGGCCAGTGATTGGCTGACATAGTTACAACATTATCATAAATATTCTTGATAACATGGTTTATTCCTGCATTCCCACGTTACCATCTATATACAACATTATTCTATAATATTGCTGTATGACATAATTCTAATAATGTTATATAACATTATTCTTATATTGCTCTATAATATTATTCTAATATATTGCTATATGATATTATCATAATATTGCTATATAAAGTTATTCTAATATTGCTGTCTAATATTATTCTAATATTGTTGTATAATATTATACTAATATTGCTGCAAACGGTGATCCCTCCTCAACATCTGCTGGCAATCCCATACATCGAGTATTTAAAAGCAAAGAAAACAGCCAGAAAGTTCTCCATTTCTTATGCGAGAAAACACTTCTTATGAGAGTTTTCTCTCATAAAAAATTGTGAATTTCAGGCTGTTTTCTTTGCTTTTAAATTTTCTTGATAAACTTTCGATTTGCATTCAAGTGATCTTAATTCTTCGATCTATGTATACATCGATGTTAGACGCTGACTCGTAATCTCTACATATTTTTTTATAAGTGGAACTAATTCCGTCATCATCTACGCGAAAAGGAATTATTTCTTCTGTAAAGGATGGTAATCGTACATCATTTCAATGTAACTTGATGCCGTAAAATTTTATTTGACATTGTGTATTTTTATCATTATTATGATAAGTTAGGCGAAGGAAAGGTGTGGGAGGCTAAGATATATGTTATGCGTTACGATGTGATATAAAAATAAAGATTGTGGATAGATTTTGCGCAAACTTATTTAGGTTTCGTATTTAATTATACGTTGTTGAATTAGTTTTGAATTAGTTATTTATCTATTTTATTGGTTTATTTTAGGAAAGCTTCAAATGTCAAGACTTGAATCCGGAAAATTTCACCAAAATGGAAGAAACGCTCTGAAGGGTATAAATGTTTGAGAGTTCATTATATAGTCATTATATTTTGCAGCACGTTCATCATTTAATTTGTTTATTTGAAAGAAAGTGGTGCAATAAAGTGTTTTAATTATCATTT
>NW_025940728.1:0-78174 GCF_000764305.2 Hyalella azteca
TTCTTCCGCAAGCTGGTACCGAAAGGAGGGGGAGCAGGGGGTAAGCGTGGAGGTTTAGCTTCCAGAAGAACGGACAGGCTGGAGAGGTAGCAGTGTGGCGCAGGGCGTTCTTTATCGAAAGTGGAGAAGGGGCTAGGCTGCATGAAATAGAAATATTTTGGGGTTTAGCGTGTGGGTTACGACCATTGTTTTGGCGGCTTGCAGGTCATTGGCTCGCTGGTTTACATCCATGAAGGAATTTAGTCCCTGTGGCTTTCAGCAAGTAATCATGTTGGCTAATTTGCTCTGCAGCATGCTTTCGCACGGGGTGAAGTATGAAAATTATGCTGGTATTGGGCAATGCTGGGTTATTTCAGTCGTCCCGCACAAGGTTCTCGATTTCGGGCTATTCTGAGCACTCAATCCTCAACAGTGTTTTAGTACATTTAAATCGTCCTGCGCTTGATGTTTTACTTCTATTCACAATTAAATATACTTAGAATGTTTTTTTAACACAGATAACTATAATTATCCGTCCTCTGTGTTCGAAATTATCCCGCTAGTGTCGCACAAGGTTCTCGATTTCGGACTATTCTGAGCACCCACCCACCACCAACAGCGTTGAAGTCTATTGGGATCAGGCTGCGCTTCGTGTTTTATTGTTACTCATGCTAATAAAGGCTAATTTTATGCTGATTGGTCCATTATTTATTTGGTGTTATTCTTAGATTGTTTTTTCGATTTTCTTCTCTCAATTCCGGACTATTTTGAGCTCCCACCAGCAGTGTTGAAGTCTATTGGAATTATGCTGTGCTTCGTGTTCTATTGTTACTCATGCTTATAAAGGCTAATTTTATGCTGATTTGTCCATTATTTATTTGGTGTTATTTTTAGATTGTTTTATCGCTTTTCTTCATCAGATCGAATCAGTTTCATTAATTCAAGCGTATCATTAGCCTCAGTCTACACCAGTTTTATGATTCGGTGCTGCTGCTGTCTGTGTTAAGGAATTAAATTTACGGATTGTTGATTCATAGATTTAAGGCTTTATTTAGGCTTACGACCATATACAAGGTTTTTCGATTTTCATTGGCTTAAGCATGTTGAGATAAGCTAGTACGGTAATTTTAGGTAGTCATTTGAATTTATAGTGATTTGCTGCTTACATTATTTGCAAATCACTTTTGGTGCGGGGAGTGTTAAAGAATTAAAATTCACCTACAGTTTATTTGCATAACTTTATGCAGAATCTTTTTCGCGATCTCCACTTGGTAAAAGCCTTAACTTTAAAATGTCTTAAATATCAATTTACAGCATCTAGTTGATGCTTCATCTCCACTAGACTCATCCCCCGTCATCCTCCTGCCTTGGACGTGAGACGTGGACCGCTGGCCGTGCCCATTCTTCGGTGCAAACACGTGAACTCCAGACGACAGCATGTGGTGGGTGGCGTGACGACCATTAGTGCAGTGTCCTTTATGCCTTTCCAAATGCTGTTTAAATTTGCTTAGCCAAATAGTCTTCTCGAGCTGTCAATTACTTTAATTTAAACATGATCACAGTAGCCTTCATTAAATTTAATCTATATTGCGGTTATCCCATATTGTGGAGATCGTTAGAAAGATTTCTGAAAACTTTGGTACATTTAAGCAACTCTAAGCACGGAGCATTGTAAGTCTAAACTGTTAATTTACTTTGTCTCCTGCTTAATTATGTCGTATATTTAGGTGCTGTGATCTCTTGAAACTTTGCCTGGGACTGCGGCGGGAGCACTGGCCTACTGCTTACCTTTCAGCGGCAAGGGTCCCCGCCATAGCTAGGATACCGGATTTGGGGAGGATACCGAGCTATGACATTCGTCATACATTTTTGATGCGACGCACGTCGCATATTTCATCGCTCAATAAACTGTTCTTCTACCAATCCAATTTTTAATCCCTAATAAGTTTTTCAAGAGTCTGTGAAGGTTCATGCCAATTTATTTCATTTATTTATTTATTTATTTTATGCTACTATTTCATGCTACTATAATCCTTTTCGTGAGTTGAAATTACTTCGCCAGCTTTAAGGTTCGTTCATTAATTCGTAAACAGATAAAGTTTCTGGGTTTCTTTGCAACATAATAAGTTATCATATTAATATCCTAAATAGGTGTCACTTCAGGAATTTTCGTTAATTGATAGTCATATTTTGTTTCATAAATGGTATGTAATAAATGAAAGCAATATTTTTGATAGCTTGGATAATGATTAGCAATCAAATAAAGTATAAAACATTTATAGCCAATAATTGTCCTATTAATTCATGTGTGGGCAACAGGAATAATTTAATTCGAATTGAACGAGATATTGTCGAATTAAAAATGACATATTCTTGCATTTATTTATTAGAATTTGAGCGTTTTTTCCAGTTACAACTACTGTTTACCGTGAGCAACGTGATAGAAACGATGATGATTAAAGTAAATGCTACTTACAATTAGTCCTTGTAAACGAATAACAAACAGTAAAATCGCTATCAACTTCTCGAGGTAAACGAATAACAAACGGTAAAATCGCTATCAACTTCTCGAGATTAATGTTTAATGATATGACCAACGCACGAAATTCCGTTACTACGGCCGAAATTTCTGTACAACTTGTCTGAGCCCGGTAAGCCCTGGTTTTCGCTCAGGGGAGTGGGTCTGTGCTGAGACTGTGCAGTGTACTAAACTTTTTTTGCATTCTGATTTCTTTACTTCTCCTTACGAAAAAATGGTATTTTTCATCATAACTGAAACGGTGGCTTCATGGTTTAACTATATACTACTAACCACGCGGCGCACTAATACTACTAACCACGCGGCGGCTGATTAGTGGCGTTTACGGATCGCTGCTTGCACAGCAGAGTTGCGCTGGTCGTTCGTTCAACTTCAGTCTTCCATGTAGCCATCCAGGCAGCATGGATGAACCCAGACTGCGACCCTGGCTCTGCCTAAAGTCCCGCAGAATGGAGTGTGCTACTGCTGCCGCTCGACTCAGAATTGGACATGCCGGTGTCAGAAGCCATCCACCTACATAGATTCAACATGAGCGACTCTGATAGGGTTAGCAAACTTTAGACAGGTGACCAAAATGGAAATGTTGCTTATGTAGTCATTGTAGTGTATGTATAAGTGTGTATGTGTGCGTACTCTACTTATACTATCAACTTCAAGTTATAGTATAGGACTCACTCTCAATAGCTAATAGGCCTATGCATTTAAAAATTACTTTTTAAAGATAACACTTCTAAAGAATTCAGTGTTGGCAATGTTGCATATGTAGAATGAATTTCTAATTTTATCATCAAATATTATAAAAAATCATTTTTAAATTTTGTTTTTAAAACTAAAAGAAAAAATCAAAATTTTCAGAATTATTTATTCTGTCAATTGAATCATGCATTGTCTCCAAGTTCCAACAGTCCAACTCAGGCTAACACAAGTGTGCAAAATTTCAGATTGATTGGACCATAGTTAGGTATGTGCACAAAAAAAATTTTTTCCTTTGATTGTAATGAAAATTACACCACTGAAAAGAGAAAAAAATTTAGAAAAATATCATATAAGTATGAGTGAAGTAAGTCGACAAATGAAAAAGATATGAATTTTTTCCTATTTTCAATTTCACCCCACATAGTGGCAAAGCAGAGAGTTTTTTAGACTCTCCCTCAAGTTCATTTTTGAGTCCTATAAGTAGACCAGTAAAGTATCCTGGATACCAGCATTATCATACATAAGAAATTGGCTTAAATCTTGAGTAAATTAAAAATGAACTGATTCTAAAAAAAGCTCCAGCTTGCCACTATGGATTGGACAGGTTGTAGTGTGTTAAATAGTGATTATATTATATGTAGTAGACAAAATTGGTTTTTCAAATTTTTTTTATATTAGAAATAAAAATTTTAAAATCTTTAAAATTATTTATTCTGTCAATTGATTCATGTATTGTTTCCAACTTAATGCAAGTGTGCCAAATTTCAGATAGATTGGACTGGTAGGTACAACCGTAGAAGCAGGCATGGAATACTGGTATATCTAATTGGCAAGCCGCAACTAGATTTTTTTTGAGCCGTGGCTTCATGGGTTTGTCAGCCGTGTTTAAATTTCTTTGAGCCATGGCTTCATGGGTTTGCCAGCCGTGATTCCATTTCTTTGAGCTGTGAATTCCATATCTCGGCCGTGAAAAGCCATATATGACCCATGAACTTGTTATTCACAAAGTCCCATCACTCCCATGCATACAAAGACCCTGGGTAGAAGTGTGTTAAATATCAATTATAAGATTTGTAGCATACAGACAAACAACAAGAAGTGAAGTTAAAGAGAAGTGTTGTATAAATTAACTTGAGGGAGAGTCTAAAGAACTCTGCTTTGCCTCTAAACTATGGTTTGCAGTCTGCAACTGCATTCAAGTGCAGTGACTCTGCTCTACAAAATCTCTGGCACCACAAGTCTTTAACTTTGACTCAAATCTCAATTATAAAAAACTCTTGAGTTTTGGGTGCAATCCTAATTATTTAGCTCAGAGTATGTGCTGCTCTTGCGGTCTTGCTATATGCCCATTCCCAAACATTGCAATAGTTCTCTGAACAAACAGGATTATAATTTTCCCACTTGTTTCTGAAATCTCATGGCTCTGATGTGACGAATATTTAATACAATTGGAACCTTGCGGCCTGATTGCACAATTTTGTTAACAATTAGATAGAAGGTAATTCATCTTGCAGAAATCTTGCAGTTCTGGAAATGCTGGGAAACCTCTAGTTGCAGCCCTAAAGATAGAGGTTTTCCATGCTTGTAAACAAATAGGTTTTGGCCAAAAGGGCAGCCAGGCTGCTCGCTGCTGCATCTTATGATTAAAAATATTGATCTTGTTCCCATTTCCCAGCCCAGCATCTTGAAGTTGAAGGCACTTGGGCAATGATTTGGCATTTTTAAGGCTTTAAATATGCAATTGGCATCATTCACTTTTTATCCATCAAGGTGTGAGTGACCATGGTGGCATTCTAAATTCTTTCTAGATGACCATGTAGCTCTGTAATTGACTAAGTTGAAGGGTGCGGGGGCCAAAAATAGGAGCGCACTTGCTCCAATAGGAGAGGGACCATGAGGATGCGCGCTCCAATACGAGCAGGCCATCAAGCTCTTTCGCTTCTTGAACGAGTAGCACTTTGGCTGTCCTGGTGGACTGCTTTAGTTGCAGATTAGTGGAGTAGATATATCATATGCCTGATAAAAGTCATGATTTGATTTAACTTTATATCATTCACACTCATTCACTTCATTTTCACTGAATTTTTCTTCTTATATATCTATGGCTTAGCAAATGATTTTGTTGCTAGTGTAATTTTTGTCATGGTTGTCAATATATATATGAATTCATGACCTTGAAATGAAGATAAACTCTCAAAAAAATTTGTTGCTGTAAAATTTATTAGCTTATAAACCCAAAAATTCTATAATTGCATGCAAATTAATTTTTTTCATGACTAAATTTAGCTGGATCTTGTTCTTCATTGAAAAATGTTAGCTGACTTGTAAAGAAAGGGACTTTCAATTAAATATGCCATACATATTTGTTCATTATTTAATATATACACTTTTCAAGTTTTAAGTTTCAGATATATCAAATTTGGAAATTTGGACATCTGTTTTACCTAGTGTGTATAAGTATAAATTTATTTTTTAAGATCTCATTACTCACTCATGGAGTTTCATTAACATAACAATTAAATGCAATATAGTTCATTAAAACAGAATTTGGACACATAAGGAATTTTAGTAGCAAAAAGTGGGTTTTTAGTTCCTGTCTTTCTATCATTCTTGGAGTCTAGGTAGAGCACAATGACTGTAAAATTTAGCCTAGCCATTTATCTTCCAGCCAACACTTTAAGTTTACTTTTTCTTAATGAATTACAAAGTGTAAAAATGCTGCTGCTTGATTAAAGTTTTACAGTTTAGTTATTATTATTACAGTTTTACAGTATTATTGTACAGTACTACAGTACAATATTGTACAACAGTACAGTAATACTGTACAGTATGTACAGTATTATTATTACAGTTTAGTTTAGTTATTTTACATGACTTGCTTATTTCCAGAATACAGACAGCTGGTTAATTAAAATTATATATTATCTGAGTTTCTTATTATCAGATTTACTAGAATTAGCCACAATGGGAGATGATCGTGGAGGAGATGGCCAAGCTGCTCCTTCTAAACCTGCCAGTCATACTTTAGTAAGTTTGGTCACTTTCAGGTGCTGTATGAATTGTGTACCTATATTTTAAAATTGATCTTTTTATTATTAATGATAAGATTCTTCTTGTCTTGTGTGGTGTAAGTTTTATCACTTTCAATTGCTGCATGAATTGTTTACCTATATTTTAAAATTGATCTTTTAATTATTAATGATAAGATTCTTCTTGTCTTGTGTGGTGTAGGTTTTATCACTTTCAATTGCTGCATGAATTGTTTACCTATATTTTAAAATTGATCTTGTAATTATTAATGATAAGATTCTTCTTGTCTTGTGTGGTGTAGGTTTTATCACTTTCAATTGCTGCATGAATTGTTTACCTATATTTTAAAATTGATCTTGTAATTATTAATGACAATATTCTTCTTGTCTTGTGTTGTGCAGAATTTGTATGTACTTGGTCATTGGTTTCCCATTGGTCACTTTCAGGTGCCGAATGAATCATTTAAATTTTAAAATTGATCTTGCAATTATTAATGATAAGATTCTTCTTGTCTTGTGTTGTGCAGAATTTGCATGTACTTGGTCATTGGTTTCCCAGAAGTTTTCTCTAAAAGCTCTCATGAACAGAGCCAAATGAATCATTTCAGGTGCCAAATGAATCATTTAAATTTTAAAATTGATCTTGCAATTGTTGAGGATAATATTTATATTGCTAATAAAGAAATATTTTCTATATTAATATTCTAAGAAATATTTTCTATGTTCTATCTATTTCACTTCCACCATCAAGATTCTTCTTGTCTTGTGTGATGCATAATTTCTATGTACTTGGGCATTGGTTTCCCTGAAGTTTTTCTATAAACGCTCTCATGAACAGAGGCATTATAATATCTATCATGAAAGAGACTTGACTAACCTCAATTAAATCAGCCCAAGTTCACAGGCTTTTGGTCAAAGTTTCCAATTACACATTAAATTTTCTTCCTCAGCATGCCAAACGTTTCTCAATAAAATATTTTGATTGAAAGGTTGTTTGTATAAAACTAGTTTTTGTTCTAGCACTTGGTGTTTATATTCATGTGTTTATATTCATGGAATATACCGTAATATATATTTATATATTATATTCCATGTTCGGTCTTCCTATTTTGTACAGTCCCTGATAAACTCTGTGATTTTCAGAAACCAAACTACATATTGAAGTACACCCTCTCTGGTCACTCAAAGGCAATATCTTCCGTCAAATTCAGTCCAACAGGAGAGTGGCTGGCAAGCTCTTGTAAGTAATATAGGTATATGTGTACCCAAAAATGCCTCAGCAGTCATAATGTAATTAACTTTGGCTCTACTGCTACAATAGGGAGTCTGCTTTTCTAAATATTAATACGTATCTATTATCATATAATGCATTGAAATTACCTATATAGATGATCAAATTAGTATTCATTAAATTTTATAAAAAATATTATTTTTTTTGTGAAATATTATTTTCTCTCATTTAGCAAACATGTATTTATTTTATATGATTGTGTTGAAATTTGAATCTGATTAACAAGTTTTTCTGAATCTGATAAACATTTGTTTTTTTTCCTGGCATCTAATGAGCTGTTCAAGATTCCACCTTATTCTCACTGCTACACAAAAGCTATCTAAGATTCTAACTTGTTCTTTCATACTCTCCAGCTACAAAGAAAGAATTTCAAGATACCATCTTTTTCTGCCACACTCTCTCAACTTCAGAAAATTTCATCAAGATTCCACCTTATCCTGCCTTATTCTCTCAGCTGCAGATAAGCTCACTCCACCTTATCTTCTCTTACTCTCAGCTGCAGATAAGCTCATCAAGATCTGGTCTGCCTATGATGGCAAGTTTGAGAAGACGCTCAACGGACACAAGTTGGGTGTAAGTGATGTGGCCTGGTCACACGATGGGCGCCTTCTCTGCTCTGCATCAGATGACAAGACCGTCAAGATGTGGGAGCTTGCATCTGTAATTATGTGTTCAAAGTTCTTGTTGACATATATGGTGCTATTTAGTTCTCATATTTATTATCCAGAAAAAGGTTCAACTTGATAAAAATAATTCTATATCGTGTCCAGCAAAGCAATTTCTATCTCTAAGTCTAGAATAAATGTCCTGTCATTATTACATTGAACATTTCATTTTCTTATTCTATTTGACTTTATTTGATTTGTGTTCCACTTAATATCTCATTCTGCCTTGACTTTATTTGATTTATGTTCCACTTATTATCTCCATATTTATATTTTTTATATCACGCTGACCTGAAAAATTGCACATTATTTTTCTTACTGTTTTTCTCATGTCTAGCTATTTCTGCTCATGGCCTTAGATAAATTTTGTACTTTAATGTATGCCTAATTCTACCTTTCATTCGTGACATTATTATATACTTAAAAGTATTTTATGCAAGTAGTATGATTGAAGACCAGCGCATGCTTTTTATTAACATCAATACTCCATTATCTGTGAGACTTATCCATTATCTGTGAGACTTAAAGTGCATTAAAAAATTAGTCCTAGGATTAATGCTGCAATTGATGATATTTTTGCCACAATACATAAAGAAAATATGTGTATTACTTAGTTGGATTTTTTCACATGCATTTGTTTTCAATTAGAAATCACTGTTAAATATTATTTTTATTTACAGGGCAAGTGTGTGAAAACCCTGAAAGGTCACAGCAACTATGTCTTCTGCTGCAATTTTAATCCCCAGTCTAACCTCGTTGTTTCGGGTTCGGTGAGTACATCAGCAGAGAAAATTATTTCAACTTCAGTCAACTGGTTCTTTATCTGTGATGATTTATTCACCTTCAGTTACTGAACTGGTTCTTGATCTGTGATGAATTAGTCACCTTCAGTTCCTGAACTGGTTCTTGATCTGCGATGATTTAGTCACCTTCAGTTCCTGAACTGGTTCTTGATCTGTGATAATTTATTCACCTTCAGTTCCTGAACTGGTTCTTGACCTGTGTTAATTTATTCACCTTCAGTTCCTGAACTGCTTCTTGATCTGTGATGATTTATTCACCTTCAGTTCCTCAACTGGTTCTTGATCTGTGATAATTTATTCACCTTCAGTTCCTTAACTGATTCTTGATCTGTGATGATTTATTCACCTTCAGCTCCTGAACTGGTTCTCAATTTTTAATAACTTATTTATCTTCAGTTCGATGAGTCGGTGCGCGTTTGGGACATCAAGACTGGCCGTTGCTTGAAAACATTGCCAGCTCACAGCGACCCTGTCAGTGCTGTGAACTTCAACAGAGATGGCACCCTCATTGTCTCCAGCTCTTATGATGGGCTCTGGTTGGTACCAATATGCTATCAAAATTGATAGCAATATACTATCAATTTTGGTGCTAATATGCTATCAAAATTGCCCTGTTATTATTTGCTACAATAATTTTTAGAGCAAAGCAAGTAGGGCTTGAACAACTCACACTTTGAATTTTATAAACGAGATAAGTCTTTGATTACAAGTTTGATGAAAAATGTAGCCTACGTTCATATAAAAGAATTTTCATATTAATTTGAACTCTATTTTTCCAGACTTGAGTTGCTTTAAGATCAATTCCAAATTACGTATTTGATGTTATCATTTATTCTTGTGCGTTGATACCTACATCGGAGATGTGTCTCTCGGCGAATAAATTGCCTGTTCTCAGTACCTACTTAGAAGACGAAAATATAGAAGAATTTTATATAATGAATGTAATTCATTATAATTTATATTTGTGTTCGTCACTGAAGACAGCAAATAAAACTACCGAAATCCTAGTAGAATTTTAAATACTGACAGTAATTTATTGAAATTTATATTTTTGTTTGTCACTGAAGACTAGCAAATAAAACTACCGAAATCCTAGTATCATTTTAAATACTGAATGTAATTTATTGAAATTTTTATTTTTGTTCCTCACTGAAGACCAGCAAATAAAACTACCTTAATCCTAACTAATTTATCACAATTGCAGTCGCATCTGGGATACGTCATCTGGCCAGTGTCTGAAGACACTGATAGATGACGACAATCCACCTGTTTCCTTTGTCAAATTTTCACCCAACGGCAAGTACATTCTGGCAGCAACTCTAGACAACACCCTGAAGCTCTGGGACTACAGTAAAGGCAAATGCCTTAAGACTTACTGCGGCCACAAGAACGAAAAATACTGCATTTTTGCCAATTTTTCAGTGACTGGAGGCAAGGTGAGAAATTTTAATGGTTAAGTTGGCATCAAGTCCCGACTTGAGTGTGAAGAATGTGTTCGGTTTAGTAGGCATCACTTGAGTGTGAAGAATGTGTACGGTTTAGTAGGCATCAAGTCCCGACTTGAGTGTGAAGAATGTGTACGGTTTAGTATGCATCAAGCCCCGACTTGAGTGTGAAGAATGTGTACGTTTTAGTAGGCATCAAGTCCCGACTTGAGTGTGAAGAATGTGTACGGTTTAGTATGCATCAAGTCCCGACTTGAGTGTGAAGAATGTGTACGGTTTAGTATGCATCAAGTCCCGACTTGAGTGTGAAGAATGTGTATGGTTTAGTATGCATCAAGTCCCGACTTGAGTGTGAAGAATGTATTCGGTTTAGTATGCATCAAGTCCCGACTTGAGTGTGAAGAATGTGTACGGTTAAGTGTGCATCAAGTCCTGACTTGAGTGTGAAGAATGTGTACGGTTAAGTATGCATCAAGTCCTGACTTGAGTGTGAAGAATGTGTACGGTTTAGTATGCATCAAGTCCTGACTTAAGTGTGAAGAATGTGTTTGGTTTAGTAGGCATCAAGGCCCGACTTGTGTGTGACGTATGTGTACGGTTAAGTATGCATCAAGTCCCGACTTAAGTGTGAAGAATGTGTACGGTTTAGTATGCATCAAGTCCCGACTTGTGTGTGAAGTATGTGTACGGTTAAGTATGCATCAAGTCCTGACTTGAGTGTGAAGTATGTGTACGGTTAAGTATGCATCAAGTCCTGACTTGAGTGTGAAGAATGTGTACGGTTTAGTATGCATCCCGACTTGAGTTTGAAGAATGTGTACGGTTTAGTATGCATCAAGTCCCGACTTGAGTGTGAAGAATGTGTATGGTTTAGTATGCATCAAGTCCCGACTTGAGTTTGAAGAATGTGTACGGTTTAGTATGCATCAAATTCCGACTTGAGTTTGAAGAATGTGTACGGTTTAGTATGCATCAAATCCCGACTTGAGTGAACAGCACTCGGCAATGAGTGTCTTATGCTCTTATCACTTCATAGATGTTAATGTTCGTTAAATGTATTGTGTCCGGTGATGAGAAAAATTTCCTTGCAATTATTTTATTAATTATTATACATTAAACTTCCCATCTTTAAATTATTTTTTACTCTGTTTATGTACCATTCATGTTAAGATATTGTTTTCATCGCCAATGCAAAGGTTTCACGGCTGCCGGCATTTTAATGAATATTTTTCTACTTTTGATCGTTGATACTTGAACGTTCAGTTCAAACTATCAGTTCAATTCAAACATTAAACATTATTTTCTTTTATGTTCAGTGGATTGTTTCTGGAAGTGAAGACAATCTCATCTACATCTGGAACCTGCAAACCAAGGAAGTTGTGCAGAAACTGGAAGGACACACTGGTAATGAAAGTTATTTTATTGCACCTTTTTTTGAAAAATTACTATTTGTTTAAATTCAAATACTAATTACTAATACATTGAAACTTGAGTGCAAAAGTGCTGATTTTGTGGGGGTTATAAACAGCCTTGGTTCAAAACGCAAAATATTTATTAAGAAAAACGCTACCTACATCGAGCTTATGCATGCTAATTAGCAATCATATTTATAAATTACTGAATTTTTGAAAGAAAAACATTATAATTTATCAATTGACTCGCTTATCAACATGGGCAAAAGCATATTTATAGTTATTGTCTTGGTGAAGAAGAGAACTGAGTTCTTTTTGTGAATGGTTTATTTGCGGTTGCACTATCAATTTCTCAAACCACTAACTTTTGGTTCTGTTTGTAAGCATTAATAGTTAAGTCCAATGACTTCATTTTACAGAGCCTAACTTGTATGTATGACAAATCAGGTGCAATTCTTCCCGGTGAAAATTGAAGAACTTATAATTGAAAATTTTTGTTCGAGAATTAGCTAAGCAGTTGTTTACGATTAATCGGACTAATATTCCTAGTATATATAAAACTAAAAGTAACCAACTTCAAGCAAATATTTTGTCATGTTTTGTATTCAAGGAAAAGATGCAAATCTAATAAAAAATATTGTATGTCGAAAATGCTTATAATATTTTCTAATTTCAAATTTAAATTTTGATGCTTCAAGCTAAAGATGTAAAATTTATAACTCTATAGGTGTTTTATGGATTTATATTTTAACGAGTAATGTATTTGATAATGCTATATAGGTATTAATAGAGTCTTATTATATTATTTATTAATTGAAGACTTCATTGGATTATTATATTAATGGAAACTTCATTTTTGTATCAAATCCGTGAAGACTTATTATAATTTTATTAGTATATATTAATAGAAACTTGATTGAATTGTTGTATTAATTGATATTTCATTTAATTGTTCGATAAAGTAAGATTTCATTGTATCATTTTATAAACGGAGACTGTACAGAAATATTATTGCAAATATTGTTAATTATTGTATTTATCAAATCCTGATAACATTAATATAAATTAATATACATTACAGACGTGGTGCTATGCACAGCCTGCCACCCGACACAGAACATCATCGCTTCAGGGGCCCTCGAGAACGACAAGACGATCAAGCTCTGGAAAAGCGATACTTAGCATTTGTATCATCAAATTTTTTATTTCACTAGTGTCATGTGTCTGTAGCTGGATACTTTTGTTTCTCATATTTCAGCGCTTTTGTATCATCAAATTTTTTATTTCACTTACAAGTGTTCAGTGTCACCGTAGCTGGATACTTAATTTCTCACGTTTAAGCTCTTTTGTATCTTTGAATTTTTTGTCTCGCTTAAAAGCGTTCAGTGTTACCATAGCTGGATACTTTGTTTCTCATATTTCAGCGCTTTTGTATCATCAAATTTTTTATTTCACCTACAAGTGTTATGCGTCACCGTAGCTGGATACTTCGTTTCTCACGTTTCAGCTCTTTTGTATCTTTGAATTTTTTTATCTCACAAGTGTAATGTGTTACCATAGCTGGATACTTAGTTTCTCACGTTTAGGCTCTTTTGTACCTTTGAATTTTTTTATCTCACTTACAAGTGTAATGTGTTACCATAGCTGGGTACTTAGTTTCTCACGTTTCCGCGCTTTTGTACCTTTGAATTTTTTTATCTCACTTACAAGTGTAATGTGTTACCGTTGCTGGATACGTTGATTCTCACGTTTCCGCGCTTATGTACCTTCGATTTTTTTTATCTCTTACAAATGCTATGTGTCACCATAATACTTTGTTTCTCACGTTTCAGCTCATTTGTACCTTCAATTTTTTATTTCACTTACAAGTGTAATGTGTCACCGTAGCTGGATACTTTGTTTCTCACGTTTCTTGTGCTTCAAATTTTGATCTCGCTACAACATTTATTGCTCAGCCTTTTTCGGTGTCTTATTCTTTATTAGAAATGTAAAAATATCGATTTATATTGAAGTATTTTTTATAAAAAATGCCGTTAAAGAATCCAGTTGATTTGTTCTGCCTTGTGTGTGTTTTCTGACAAATTCATTGATTTTTTATTTAATGCCGGGTTTGTCAGGGTTTTTAAAGACTCTCTAAAATTAACGATTAAAATCTTTCTGAAAGATGAGACTAAGGGTACGCACTGTGGATATTCTAATTGATATCTAAAAGATCTGATGTGCTTCCATTATTAATTTTTGAACCGATTAGATGATTTCCAGTGATTTTGACAACATATATTCGTTGTATTACGTTGAACTTAATCTCATTTGTGTTAATGAGAACGTGTGTGAGAATAGTGTTATGTTTTTCTATTTGTATTCCGTCTCATATGCAGTTATGAATGTCTTAGTAAAAGTAGTATTTGATATCATTGATATGATTTTGCTATCAAGTCCTGCAATGACGTACGATTATAACTTAAGGATAAGTTTTATTATATTGATGTATTTACCTGAAATTAACTTCGATCAGCATTTTTTTTATAACATAAGAGTTAGGTGAGAAACTAGCTTATAAGAGGTCAGGTTAAATACGATTTTGGCTATCAAAATTCCCGGTCTGTCACTGGAAATGTATAAATTTTCTATTGAAACTCAATAGTGATTCAGTTACAGGAATTTTTACGCGCCGAAAAACTTCTACTAAAGCTTTGTCATGACAATGAATGATAAACGGTGCTTACCTCACGTTTTGGATTCAATTCTTTGAATCAAAGCATTGAATCCTTATTGATTTGTTGAATAAAAGTCATGAGTTGCATCTTGTAATGACAGCTGTTCATACATAAATTGAAATAGAAAATATTTCAAAATTTTTGTTTGATTTCAACGGAAAATGATGTTAAAAGAAAGACGGAACTAGCAAATTCAAAATGAGCTTAAAACCGCGCACCAGGTATACGGATAACCGTCTTAGCCGTTTTCGACACTGTTTTCAAGAAACTGTAGGAAATGTTCGTAGAAAAGATTCTGTTGTACGGTATACCAAAATAGAAATCCCATTTTATTAATTTATTACTGTTTGCTTTTTTCAGAGTATCGTTTCGTAGAATTAACCGCTAGATTGGAACTTCCAACGATGAATATTGTCTAACCATGAACCATCTATAAGCATGTCATAACATCCACTTTAAAGGTCAACATCGTTAACTCTAACAATCTATAAGCATGTCATAACATCCACTTTAAAGGTTAACATCGTTAACTCTAGCATAATGGCTTTCACCATCGCTTTTATCTTCTTGGCTTCGCCCATCGTCTCCGTAGCCATGCATGCCTGTTGTGTTCTTGTAGGATTTTCTGCCCATTGAACTGAACTCAATAGACGAAGACGAGACGTTGTCGTCTGGCCATAACATCCACTTTAAAGGTTAACATCGTTAACTCTAGCATAATGGCTTTCACCATCGCTTTTATCTTCTTGGCTTCGCCCATCGTCTCCGTAGCCATGCATGCCTGTTGTGTTCTTGTAGGATTTTCTGCCCATTGAACTGAACTCAATAGACGAGGACGAGACGTTGTCGTCTGCATAGCGCTGCTTGAGTCGCCGCAGACGTTCCCGCTTCTCGGAGCTGCAGAGCTCACGGCGCATGCGCGGGGCGTGAAACAGAAGAACTGCTACCACCACCACCACGCCCAGGACGATACCGAGCTGTCATGTTTTCCAAAATTAAAATGTTTGCAATAATTAAAATACTTAATTCAGCCAAAACACAGACCATGCAGAGCTCATGGCGCATGCGCGGGGCGTGGAACAGTAGCACTGCTACCACCACCACTACGCCCAGGACTATACCGAGCTGTGATGTTTTCCATACTTATAATACTCAATTCAGCCAAAACACAGACCAATTTAGATTAAAGCAAGAAATTTATCAAACACTTAACCCTCTACCGCCTGACATCAGTAACCGGAGCAATTTTGTCACAAGTCTACTTCCCAAAAAGAATACGTTCTAGTGAGCGTAAAATGACTTGCACTGATGATTGCCGCCACGTACGACAACTTTAAAATGTTCTCTGTTGCGTACAAACGTCCTCAGGTTGCTACACTCAACAGTTTACGTATAATTTGCCGCCACGTACGACAACTTTAAAATGTTCTCTGTTGCGTACAAACGTCCTCAGGTTGCTACACTTAATAGTTTACTTATAATTTAAGTTGAAAGTTATTTTCCCGAAGAGTGACATGTGGCGGTAGAGAGTTAATACATAGTTAAATTAAAAATGGATTAGGAAAGAAAAAGTCGACTAAAATTTAGCTTAATTTGATTGTATATTCCACTTTGCAACTATAGAATTGAAATACTCAAGGAACGGCTGGAATTTTGCCGTACATAAGTGTAATGTATTAAGGATACGAAGCCTAAAAGCATATAACTGACCTGCATCATAGAAGTGAACGCAGAACTGTCGGTCGCGGCGTCTGTGCCTGTGAATGTGCTGTTGTCTGGGGCGTCGGCTGACAATGTCGGGCTTACCAGCAACTCTCCAACACCAACTTCAAGCACACTGCCCGGGGAAAAAAATAAAATAAAATAAAATTAAAACTTTGGATAAAAGAATGACCTTCAAATAAGAGCGTTCGGTGATAAGGGTTCAGAAGTCAAAAATTAATCAAGTTGGATCTTACCAAGGCTACATCTGATTTTCCCTTCTACCAGAAAAACAAAGGTCAGAGTACTTCTACTGTGATTTTTCCTGTAAATTAAATGAATTGCATGAATAGCGGTAACGTCCCATACATTCGTAGACTGTTTGTTCTCGGTTAGGCAAATGAACTACATGAATGGCGGTAACATCCCATACATTCGTAGGCTGTTTGTTCTCGGTTAGACAAATGAACTACATGAATGGGGGCAACATCCCATACATTCGTACAGACTTTGTTTTCGGTTAGACAAATGAATTACCTGAATGGGGGCAACATCCCATACAGACTTTGTTTGTTCTCAGTTAGACAAATGGACTACATGGAGGGCCATAACATCCCATACTTTGACTTTGTTTCCAGTTAGACAAATGAACTACCTGAATGGCGGTAATACCCCATACATTCGTTCAGACTTTTTTCAGACGAATGGACTACATGAATATCGTTGACATCCCATACATTCGTACAGACCTTGTTCTTAGTTAGACAAATGAACTACCTGAATGGCGCTAACATCCCACACATTCGTACAGACTTTGTTCCCAGTTAGACAAATGAACTACCTGAATGGGGGCAACATCCCATACATTCGGTCAGACTCTGTTTGTTTTCAGTTAGAGAAATGAACTACCTGAATGGGGGCAACATCCCACACATTCGTACTGACTTTGTTCTCAGTTAGACAACTGAACTACCTGAATGGCGGTAACATCCCACACATTCGTACAGACTTTGTTCTCAGTTAGTCAAATGAACTACCTGAATGGGGGCAACATCTCATACATTCGTACAGACTCTGTTTTCAGTTAGAGAAATGAACTACCTGAATGGGGGCAACATCTCTTGTAGGCTTTGTTTGTCGGCGCTCGCCTTCTTCACGAACGTTACGAGGGCGTCTAGCAGTGCTCCTCCAGTTCGATGGCCCCACACTCTGCTGTCACCATCTGGATCGTCTGCTTTATTGTCCAACTTTGCGTCGCGTGAGGTTCCATTGGTAGGCGTCATATGTCCTTCGTCTTTCTCATCGATGATGTTAGGAGTCTTGTTCCTAATAATTGGACCAGAGAGATTTGGAGCAAAATTCATATCATTCTCCTGATTAAAATTTAACTGATGTTCGTCTTCGAAGCTGTGGAGTTCGGCAGCAGTTTCGTCACCACCAATCACTCTTCTTCCAATATTAATATTTTTTCTGATCAAAACACTTCCTGAAGATCCATCGTTCTTGCCAATGTCTCCTAAAATCCCTTGCTTTGCGTTTTTCGAATTTCCATTTTCTTCGGTTGTCAATGAAGTGGAGTTGGTCGAAGCTGAATTATTCTCTGGTTTGGATTTTCCAAAGTTCTGTACTGTAGAAACTTCATCATTCGAACTTTGTTCTGAAATATCCATAGGAATGAAATAAACCCCATCTGGATAAGTCAGTGACGAACTCTTTCCAGAAATGGTACTATTTACTTGAACATCTGCAGGTGTTACGGTCACCACAGCATCGTCTGGACGTGGGGTTGTACCGTAATTTCCTGGCTGCGATTGTGGGAACGGGCCAAAATTCTTGAAAAATGGATTTTGTTCAAAACGAGGACGTCCGAAAGTATCTTTCATCCCTATTCCTTCCTCAATAATACTCTTTGGTGTCGTGTACTGAATATAAGTAATCGGAATCTTACTCGAAAGCGAGTGGATTGCTTCAAACAAATTCACGGCTTCAGGTTCTTCATGCTGGAAGTTTTGTAAGTTTGAACTATGAATGCTACTTGCATATTGGTACACGTCTTGATGTCCAGGAAGGTTCGAAATGGCCTTTGAATTTAATTTTTCATTGTCGGGGCTCTCCGTATCCTCTCGTTTACTTGAAACAGCCGCAATATTTCCGTGCGATCCACTCGGCTGTGGGATACTGTGCATTGATGAAGGTGGAGTATGTTTATCATTTTCGTCACGAAAGTTAGACAGGGGCGTTCCACTTTGAAACGACAATTTTTCAAAATTTTCCTTATTTCGCACCGTATGTGGATTTGTGACCGGAGTCTTGTGTTGTTTAGTGACAGCATCTCGTTCCGTGAACGTGTATCTGGCTGTATCTCGGCTCGGTATTCTGGTATCGATATTTATTCCTGACGCGGAGGAGTAGCTTGTCATTTTGTGATGCACTGCTGATGGATGTTTCAAATTTCTGAGACCTGAATCTAACTTTGAAAACGTTTGAACATGAAAAGACGTAGGAGCGTTTATTGGAGTCATCGGTTCGTTAATTTGCAAATGTACCTCTTGGTTCGAATGACGTGTAGAATCAACTGTTGCTAGTTGTGGCAGAGGTCGCATGGACTGATCGTCTGATATGTGGCTAAGCCGCTTTGAGTAGCGAGTGGTAAGAGCTGTGTTGTTGATTATTTCATCGTTGGTAAGTTTACCATCTTGACGGTAGGAATTTTGCAGCCTGCGAATCTCAGTTTGTGGTTGGCCTTGGCTTCGTGTATAAGATGAGTGATCGTTGAATCCCTCATTGATTTCATGTCTATTTGATGAGTGTTCCCATGGAGTGCCATACAACTGAATATTTCTCTGGACATTTGAATGTTCTTCATTATTTCCTATGCCGTGATCACTAGTTTTGAGCCCCGTGATGGACGAGAAACCTCCCGATTTTTGGTTCATCTCTCTTTCAGCAGTAATATATTTATTGTTTTCAAGGACAAAGTTGATATAATTTTTCTTTTCAGTAATTGGACTTTCGTCGAAACTACTTCCTTGTGTCTCGTGCAATTGTTCATGGCGCCCAATTAGTCCTTCATGATCGCCCTTGCTGGAATCGAACCATCCGTCCTTATTTCCAGTAGAATGATCTTCCCATGAAACATTGTCTCTATTGTTATGATCATTGCCATTTGAAAATCCATGCCAATTTCCTGTCTTGATAAAAGGATTGTATACTTCTTGTTTTCCAAAAATTTGTGCACGTTGGTCCTGTTCACGGTCAGAATTCATGTTGTCTTGACCAGATATGCCTGTCCGTAAACCCTCATGACCAACTTCTCTGTAATTGCCATGTTTTTTCTCATCATCCCTCCATTGGATATTGGTTGGACTTACACTGCGGAAATGGTCACGAGATTCTTCAATGGTACCTTGCTCACCGCTGTCACGGAACATTGTTTCAATGTTCTCAAAACTCGGGTTTGAAACGGCTGGGCCATTGTGGTCAATTCTTCGGTTACTATGATTTGTAGATTCAATTCGTAAAAAACCTGGATTGGAATGTTCGGTATCCTCTCGATTGGGATGAAGAGGATCTCGTTCCATATTGCCGTGGTTTTGGAACCTATTCGAAAAATTGTCGCCCTCTCGAAAATGTCCTCGAACCCTACTGACTTCCCCCGGTAGATTTCCTCTGTGCAGCCCTAGA
This sequence comes from Hyalella azteca, assembly GCF_000764305.2. Classification (NCBI taxonomy): domain Eukaryota; kingdom Metazoa; phylum Arthropoda; class Malacostraca; order Amphipoda; family Hyalellidae; genus Hyalella; species Hyalella azteca. The sequence continues at coordinate 19,962 of NW_025940728.1, forward strand.
TTCTGATAGTTATTTTCATGGAGGGACATTTCGTTGTCTTTTCGGCCTTCCATATTTCCTTGATTATTTTCATTTGGGTTCTGATGAGAAGATGATTCATAAGCAGAAAATTCCTTTTGTTTTCCCTCGCGCGTTCCGAAATCATGTTCTCTGCTGCTAGGCTTAGTGCTGTACGTTCTTATACCGTCGACTTCAATGTGGGTTGTTGTGTGGGTGGGCTGAAGCAATGTTGGGTGGGGTGAAACAATATTGGGTGATTTTTGGTTCTCTGAATGGCTTTCTTCGCGGGGCGCAGGCTGTACAACTTCAGTATCAGCGCCTCCAACCCAAGTGGCTTTGATGGGAGTAGCGGGGACGAGGAGAAAGTGAGGGCTCTGAGAGAAAAATTCAAGAATATTGTAGTAAAGGTTTAAGATTAGTCGAGTGATCAGGATCAAATGAATTAATAGGTGCTGATTTAAAAATATCAACAATAATTCAAGGATAAATTAGGTTGGAAAAAATATGATCGCGATACAAACAATCCCCTGAAAGTTGATGTTTTTAAGGATTATATAATAGGGTGAGGCATTTCTTCATCCTACATTTACACACAACAGAGATTTTTAACTCGCTTCACGCCGATAAAAAGCAGGATTTTACGATAGAAATTGATATAAATTTTCTTTTAAGATTATAGAATCGTCGAAAATGTTTTCGTCCTTCTAAGGTAGCTAAACATATTTCTGGTCAGTATTACATTCTTTTTATTGATTTGTGGCGATTTATGTAATGTTTACGGTAGAACATAGGAGAATATTTGGTTGACAAAAATTCTGCTCCGAAACTGAATGAAATTCAAACCATGAGTCATCTCCTACAAGTGAAAATTATATTTATATTTTTGTTTCTATGTTTAATAGGAAGTTCCACACGACTGTTTGTTAATAAACTTACGACTCCGAAATTAGAAAAAATAGTTAGAGTTTCAAACCAGCAACCAACTGTTTTCAAAATTCACGGCGAAATGTGGTAAGTGGTCGGGTGGTTTATAATCGGCAAGATGCTACAGGACCTAATTAACGCTTATACTACTATATTTTACAATATTATTTAAAGTGGTCGTTTTGCTCACTTTGGAGTTTGAGACCATCTCTCGCCATTCCAGAGGCCCCAATGGAGTCAATAGCAATTGTTGAGGCAGGTTCACCGGTAGCTCACCATTTCTTCGTTCAAATTGAGAAGCTTTAGTCGTTTTGTCATGATTAGTTCGATCCGAACGAACCGATCCAACTTCTTTTTCGATGTCAGCATTTGTCCTTTCTTTCGGCTCATCGACTTTGGAAGATATTTCAGCGTTCTGAATGTTGACGATCCTAGCAATGCTTGTACCTTGTTTATGTCTCCTAGGGGTAACATTTTGCTGTGCATTATTTCTCCGGACTTGTGCGGATGTTCTTTGTTTTCTGTTGTTCCTTTCGCCATTGTTGCTGCTTCTTCTGGCTGTTCCTGATTTATCTTGACCATAGTAAAAATCTGGAAGAGTCATTATTTGTAGGTATTAACGAATGGATTAGGTTTTAACTTTGTAAATTAGGGGTCAATGATATAAATTTTTACTAATGGATTGGTTTTTACCTTTGTAAATTAGGGTCAATGAAATAAATTTATCTTTTACTTATGAGCAAATGGTTTTGAAAAATAAGTAATTATTACTGATTCCGAGATAGTAAAATTAAATTAGTTCCATTTTAGCTAAAAATGCAAGATAAAATATTTCCTGAAGCATGATTGAATAAAAAATGTTCATATTGATATAAACTTTAGAGTAAAATTTCAAGTGGAAATTTTTTTGAAGGCTCGGCTTCCAATGATATTTATTAGAATATAAATTGAGTTTACCTCAATTTCTACTCGTCACTTACCACTCGATTTCTATTTGTCACTTATTACTCAATTTCTACTCGTCACTTACTGCTCAATTTCTACTCGTCACTTATACTACTCAATTTCAACTCGTCACTTACTACTCAATTTCTACCCGTCACTTACTACTCAATTTCTACTCGTCACTTACTACTCAATTTCTACTCGTCACTTACTACTCAATTTCTACTCGTCACTTACTACTCAATTTCTACTCATCACTTACTACTCAATTTCTACTCGTCACTTATACTTCTCAATTTCAACTCGTCACTTACTACTCATCTCCTACTCAATTTCTACCCGTCACTTACTGCTCAATTTCTACTCGTAACTTTCTATTCAATTTCTCCTACTCAATTTCTACCCGTCACTTACTACTCAATTTCTACTCGTAACTTTCTATTCAACTTCTCCTACTCAATTTCTACTCGTCACTTACTACTCAATTTCTACTCGTCACTTACTGCTCCATTTCTACTCGTCACTTACTGCTCAATTTCTACTCATCACCTACTACTCAATTTCTACTCGTCAGTTACTACTCAATTTCTACTCGTCACCTTCTGCTCCATTTCTACTCTTCACTTACTGCTCAATTTCTACTCGTCACTTACTACTCAATTTCTACTCGTCACTAACTGCTCATGTAATTTCTACTCGTCACTTACTACTCAATTTCTACTCATCACTTACTACTCAATTTATACTCGTAACTTACTACTCAGTACTCAATTTCTACTCGTCACTTGCTACTCAATTTCTACTCGTAACTTACTACTCAATTTCTACTACTCCTTTCCTACCGTCACTCACTACTCAATTTCTACCCGTCACTTACTACTCAATTTCTACTTGTCACTTACTACTCAATTTCTACTCGTAACTTTCTATTCAATTTCTCCAACTCAATTTCTAATCGTCACTTACTACTCAATTTCTACTCATCACTTACTACTCAATTTCTACTCTTAACTTACTACTCACTTTCTACTCGTCACTTACTACTCAATTTTTACTCGTCACTTACTACTCAATTTCTACTCATCACTTACTACTTAATTTCTACTCGTAACTTTCTATTCAATTTCTCCTACTCAATTTCTAATTGTCACTTACTACTCAATTCTACTTATCACTTACTACTCAATTTCTACTCGTAATCTACTACTCAATTTCTACTAGTCACTTACTACTCAATTTCTACTCATCACTTACTACTCAATTTCTACTCGTCACTTACTACTCAATTTCTACTCGTAACTTACTACTCAATTTCTACTCATCACTTACTACTCAATTTCTACTCATCACTTACTACTCAATTTCTACTCATCACTTACTACTCAATTTCTACTCGTCACTTACTTCTACTCGTCACCTACTACTCATTTTCTACTCGTAACTTTCTATTCAATTTCTCCTACTCAATTTCTTCTCATCGCTTCCTACTCAATTTCTACCCGTCACTTACTACTCGATTTCTACTCGTAACTTTGTATTTAATTTCTCCCACTCAATTTCTACTCATCACTTACTACTCAATTTTTACTCATCACTTACTACTCGATTTCTACTCGTAACTTTCTATTCTATTTCTCCTACTCAATTTCTACTCATCACTTACAACTCTATTTCTGCTCAACACTTACTACTCGATTTCTACTCGTAACTTTCAATTCTATTTCTCCTACTCAATTCCTACCCGTCACTTACTTCTGTCTTCCAGGAAAAGGGAGCCCACATCGACCGAGGGCAGCGGGGGCAGTTGATGAAATTGGGGGAAGTTTGTATTCAGTTTGGGGAGAGGCGTGCCTCCCACACGCAGGGTCAGCTCCGTCACGGGGAATGAAAATGCCATTTTCGGTCATGAAAATGCCATTTTCGGTCATGAAATGGCCATTTTCGGTCATCCAAAAAATGTACTAAGCTTATATCTTCAGGCGTTTATGCTTAGGTGAAAAAAAACCTGAAATTTATTTTTCAAGTTTTTTATGTTCGGGAGTCACATTCCATGGTATTCAAGTTTGAAACATGGCATCACTAAATAAGTTTTGAGAATATTTCTGCAAAAAATATTAATAATATAATAATAATGATAATGAAATATTATTAAATAATAACAAATAATAAATAAAATAACGATCGAACGCTACGGTAAATATTTGCGTCGGCAACGAATTTTAATGTATAAACAGTAGTGAATCTAGTGAAAATACTCTATTTAAATTTTCAAAGACCAACAATAAAAAATTATTGAATTCCGAAAATTTTGTAACAGAAATACTTTTTAGTAAGCTTTAGTTTCTGTATACATTTACCATCGTCAAAGCTATTCTCATGTTAATCCTTTGTCGGTAGAGTTACAGTCTTTAGATGAAATGTTAAGAATACAACACTTGCAGAAATTGGGTTCGACTTACCGTCTACAATGCCTTGTTCAGGCATTAGACGAAAGGTTAAAAATGCAACCATTTGCAGAAATGGGGTTCGACTTACCGTTTACTAAGCCTCGTTCAAGCATTAGACGAAAGGTTAAAAATGTAACCATTTGCAAAAATGGGATTCAACTTACGGTTTAAAAAGCCTCGTTCAGGCTTTAGGGTTTAGACGAAAAGTTAAAAATGCAACCATTTGCAGAAATAGGGTTCGACTTACCGTTTACAAAGCTTCGTTCAAGCTTTAGACGAAAAGTTAAAAATGCAACCACTTGCAGAAATGGGATTCGACTTACCGTTTAAGAAGCCTCGTTCAAGCATTAGACGAAAAGTTAAAAATGCAACCATTTGCAAAAATGGGTTTCGACTTGCCGTTTACAAAGCCTTGTTCAAGCATTAGACGAAAAGTTAAAAAAACAACACTTGCAGAAATTTGGTTCGAGTTACCGTTTACAAAGCCTTGTTCAAGCAACGCCTGAGAGGTACGTCCAAAAATACCAACGCTCGCAAACAGACAACAGTTACAGACGACCGCGACGGTCATTTGTCACGCCATCTGTTGTCTTCATGAACGCTTGCAGAGAGTTTCATATCTCACCGTTACCTTACCATCGAGGTGTACAGTTACTCGAGTTGGTAATCACTGCCGAGTGTTATGGAGATATCACCTCTTGGATGTTATAAGATTAATAATAGTTATGTAATGCTGGTACCGACACTTCTATTCTATTCTAATGGTGAAATGAAAATTATACGAGTGATACGTAATGCACATGCGTCAGATGTAAAGTAATGTTTGGAAAAGGTATATCATTTATCAAAGTTTCGCATATAACTTTTCATATGTCATATCAGGATGATTCTGAACGCGGTTCAATTTGTTTTGAAATTTTGGATGAACTTGCAACTTAGTCAGACTATTTATTTAAGTACTTTGATGATATCATGCATTATGATTCGGTTCTTTTTCATTCGGTTTAAATTGTTTTTTAAGTATGAGTCGTCAATCGTGTAACCCATAAAAATCGTATCATTTCAATCAAAGTAATTCATCGTGAAGTGAGTGTTAGGCTGCATAAAAATTTGATGTGATTACCATGCTTGGAACCTTCTAGCAATCTCCCTATCCGACACACAGTTGATACTGAATTAAAAGTTACATGCTACGTTTGAGTATGCAGATTTTTCTATGGAGGGCTAATAAAGATAAAACACATTACAGCTCACATTTTAATGGCATACTCACTAGCAAATAATCTTTTTCTGGTAAATATTTTCATTACTGGAAACATTTTCCTCACGACTACAGTCCTCACCGCTACAGTCACCGTATTCACCGCCGCAGCCACCGTATTCACCGCCGCAGTCACCGTATTCACCGCCGCAGTCACCGTATTCACCGCCGCAGCCACCGTTTATATTCACCGCCGCAGTCACCGTATTCACCGCCGCAGCCACCGTATTCACCGCCGCAGCCACCGTATTCACCGCCACAGCCACCGTATTCACCGCCACAGCCACCGTATTCAACGCCACGACCAGTGTTCTCAACGGCAGCGTAATGCGCAACAGTAGTAATACGGTGACCAGGATAGCGGCCAATAGTAGTCATACGGTGACTAGGATAGTGCCCAATAGTAGTAATACGGTGACCAGAATAGTGCCCAATAGTAGTAATATGGTTACCAGAATAGCGGCCAATAGTAGTAATACGGTGACCAGGATAGCGGCCAATAGTAGTCATACGGTGACCAGGATAGTGCCCAATAGTAGTAATACGGTGACCACGATAGTGTCCAACAGTAGTAATACGGTGACCAGGATAGCGGCCAACAGTAGTAATACGGTGACCTGAATAGCGGCCAACAGTTGTAATACGGTGACAGGATAGGGCCAAATAGTAGTAATACGGTGACCAGGATAGTGCCCAACAGTAGTAATTAATACGGTAACCAGGATAGCGACCAACAGTAGAAATACGGTGACCAGGATAGCGGTCAATAGTTGTAATACGGTGACCAGGATAGCGGACAAGATACAAAAAAATCGGTAATAATTTACTAACTTTACTCTCCTTTAAAACGTCACTTCGAATTCTCTGAGCGAGCGGACATTCAGTAATGGAAGCATCTATATTATATATAGGCACTACGAGCAGCAAAACTTGAGGCCACAATCAACATCCAAGGCCCAAACATCGCTGGCGACAATGATGAGTCTGGTCCTTGGTTCTCCATGGTTCGTCATGGACCTGTCCTGAACACGGCGATCATTCCCTTACTGTAATCGCTTATCTTCAGTTAATCGCAATGATCCTTCACTGCTGACGATTAAATGCTCCTTTGTTTTTGATTCGTTCAAGAACGTGCGTCTGGATCCTTCTTAGCATGCACCTCGATCTTATTGCCCGTATTATGATCCTTCCATGGTTGTACTTTAGTGGCCAGTTTGGTCCTTATCTGTCATCAGTTATCTAAGGAGGTATAACACTGAGCGTATAGGCGTCGCCTAATGCAATCTTTTTCCACTGCATGCCACATCGTATAACGAGGATCACGACCATCATAACCAGAGCACAGAGCCCACGCATGCGCAGGGACACGAGGAAACATTACATTTGAGTACTCCTACTTCGGCTACATGCTGAATCAGAGCCCAGACAGTGCATGGTGGAGATGCAGCCGTGTTGTCGAACTCGAGCTGGCAGATCATGGCACTGGACAGTTGACATGCTGGCCGATGGTAGATCTCACAAGCCATGGAGATGTGGGTGGTAATCCATTACGTCGTGTCTGGATCAATGGATTCAAAGTCTCTGTCTTGACTGGTGTATTGGTTACAGTCCCCGTGAGTCAAGATCACGCTCTGAAAACTTGACTTGTGCCTACGGCACATTATTTTCCAGCATCAAGTTTCGTTTATCAGATACTAAAATCTTCGTTCATGACTTTATCAAAGGACCAATGAATTTTTCGCACTATAGATACTTTCCAGATGCATCCGTTCCATTTGATCTTTATCCCGAAGGTTTATCGGTTTTCCATGCTGCATAATTTTCGCTAGGCTTATTCATTCCCAGTGATGTTTCATGCACCGAAAGCCTATCAGTTAACGATAATGTTTTATTTCGAGTAGGTTTGCTAGCTACAGATGCTGTATCATTTTCCGGCAGATATTTAGTTCCCGATGTTTTAATGTTTTACGAGGGATCATCGAACCGTCGGTCAAGACGAGGCCTAGATTAATGTATAATAGAAAAAATCTGCTTCTATATTTACAGGGCTAACCTTGTTGTTGTTGTAATGGCCCATCATGGTAGAGGCGACTAGGTAAGGGAGGGGGTTATAGGGCAGTTTTTCCGGGCACTTAGTGCCACTGGTAGTTCTACGACCATCACTAGCTCGCTGACCCGCCAGAACCATTTTTGCTAACCTTCGAGAGTGTTTATGAAATGAACTTAACTAATATACGACCCATGAGTACTATTTTAGAAGCAAGAGAATAGAGTTTCTGGAGTGATCCACTTGACCCATGCAAGCACCTTTAATGATGGTTTGCAGCCACCTCTCTAGACCCTATCCATTGTCCAGAGCCGTAGGCGTCTATATGAACCTTTTAGCCTTTCTCCTCGATATCGCTGAGCATAGATTTAAACTTTTTAACACATTGTCATCATATGAATGAGCGTCGATATGACATTTTGACCCTTCTTTATATCGATTAACTTTGATTTGATTTTTTAACCTTCTACAACAAATGTGCATGAATTAAGAATAATAATAATAATAATAATTGTAATAATAATAATTAATAATAATATTTTATCTTCACCCTTTAATTACGACTAATATTGAAAATTCGAAAAGTTTGTTGCATTCAAAATCGTTTCTGTGCAAATTCGCCTAAACAGAGTTCTGATTAACTACTTGTACGTATCTTCTTGGATTCTTTTTAAAATTTACTAGGCAATTTTACTTGTGTTTTTGCATTTCTACATGACACGACCACGAAAATTTTGGTTATAAGAATCTATATTTAAAAGACTGGTAGCTACATAGCTCAATTAGAGTTTTATATTGCACAGAACATAACGTTTTCGAGGTCAGCGCGATAGCTGATAAATAATGATGCTGCGCTCATTCTTGCCATCAATGATCATTATCTTCATCGTTCCTATAGAGCAAAAAGGCTAATGAAGTGAAATTTTGAGCCTCTATATCAATTTAAATTGGTGCATTTTATAGATACAATTTGTGGGAACATGTGAACCGAAATTTCAAACGACACCATCAAAAAAGCATTTCTTCCGTTGAATTTTTGCCCGTTATCTTCATGTTCATCATTGAATGAAGGTAATGTTTCCTAATGTTAACATTACCTACATTAAAAAAACGCATTACCTAATGCGTTTTGTGTTAACATTTTATGATTAAATGCCGATAGAAGATCACGTACAGATGCCGCGCACTACTTTGTCATTCGAAATATGAGCGTTCCACTAAAACTATTTTTAGCCGCTAATGTGCAGTTGTTGCATTTGGGTAGCATAATGCTCTAAGAATTAACATATTTAGCAGGTGTAAGGTTTGAACTGAACGTTTGGGCCGGTGGGACCAAAGGGATAACTTCCGGTAACTGTTGTAAGTCGTAGTGAGATAATGTATCTTGTGTTGGGCAATAAATATTTATACTCACTTAGGAAACTAAATGAGACTGTTCAAATGGAGGTCCCCTGAAATCCAAGTCATCCGAACCAAGTTTGACTCGGAAAAAGGACATGTCAATGCTACGTGGGAAAGTGGGTCATTATTTGGAGTATTTGTCCTATTATTTTTTTTGCACCTGAAGTAAATGAAACATAAAGGCGTTCAAGTACGCGAGAGTGCTTTCGTTTAACCCCTCACAACCGCATCGCAGGTTAAGCACGACTTGTCCCATCGCATTAACTTGTATTACTCGTAAAAAAAAAACAGAATAACTATCACTTTTTGAACTGTCAAGGACGAGGTAGACAAATATTTTAAAGTTTAAATTCGTATTCTTGCAATTATACTGTCTACTGAACTTCACTAGTTTGTCTGCCTCTTCAATAATGCATCTGAAACTTACCGGTAATGTTGCCTTTCAAGTGCCCTCACGTTTGCCTGCCTCCAATTAGAATTTTATTCGAAGAAAAAAATACACTTAAGAGTTTAAAGTTCTAGATGAAAATGAGAAAATGAACGCACTGCTTCAAGTCCATTGCATCAATTAAAGTAGATTGAATTTATTCTCCCTATGAATGTTGTTTCGTTCGTTCTCCTCACGTTCAATTCAATTGGAATTTTATTCGAAAAAAGAGACTTTAGAGTTCAAAGCTCTAGATGAAAATGTACGCACTGTTCCAAGTTCATGGCATAAATTAAAGTAGATTGAATTTATTCTCTTTAGAAATTTCATGACATTCCGCTGTCAGACGCTCGTTTGGAGGATGCATGCAGGATTCTCCTCAATAAATTTTTATTTTTGAATCTAATTAATGTTAAACTATGATTTAATATCACTACTTCAATCTAGTATTGGTCCACAATTAGTTTTAAAATTTTACGTACGAGTTGTCCCCTTATTGAAGCTAGAATTTCTACAGATGAATATTACATTAAGACTAGAAAATATTTTAAAATTAAAAGTAATCTAACGTTGATTTTAGAAAAGTTAACATTTATAGTAAACTAGGATATGCACCGCTTCTCGATCTCGTTCACTGGAGACTGAAGGCCAGTCTTACTCCAAACCCCGCAAAATATGGAAGAAAACGCGGACTGAAGAGTAGCGGTTGCGACAACATATGGCCTCCAGATGACGCTGTAGAAACCGTTGTTCATATTCGTGTTCTACATGTTGCGTGCCGTGGTTTCTAGCAGCTAGGCATACGTTTTAAAAATTAATGTTCAATTTTAACATTTTAGGAGGTATTTTTCAGTTAGCAATGGCTGCGACCAAAATTATTCAATTCTTTGAAAAATTAATTTTTTTATTAAAAATCGGCCGCTTTTTAGCGCATCTTCTCATTTATTGAATAAATGCTCGATTGTGCTTGTCATGTCCGTCTGTCTGTCCGTCCGTCTGTCCGTGACTTCACGTTTTCGTCGACGAGAAAATGCGCTCTCTGTCACTCACTGCAGTGAGTACTGAGTTACATTTTTTCTCAATTTTATGATTTCGAATTGGAAACTTATTTATTTTGGCATTGGAATACATTTGGTTTCATCCATTTCTCGGATAACCAGATCGATCATACTTGTTGACTTTACAAATCTATCTTCAGTTTATGGAAATTTTCTAATTCAATTGTTATTCCAGAAATCAGACATTGACAACATTTAATATACCTCGCTGGTTTCACGCATCTAGCGCATGGCTCCTACAAAATAAGAAAAGTCTACACAATGGATTTATGATTTTACGTTGGGCTTGACGAGGCCGCAATAATTCCTATGATGTTCAGAAAATTTTTTCTGATATACAAATAATTTCTTCTTAAGTGTAGATAAATTCTTCCGATGTCATGATAAATTCTTCTAATGTCTAGATAAATTTTCCTAATGACTAGATAAATTTTTCCGATGTATAGATAAATTCTTTCGATGCCTATATAAATTCTTCTAATTTCTTGATAAATTCTTCTGACGTCTAGATAAATTCTCCTAATTTATAGATAAATTCTTCCGATGTCAAAATAAATTCTCCTAATGTCTCGATAACTTCTTCTGATGTCTAGATAAATTTTTCTAATGTTTAGATAAATTATTTAGACTTCTAGATAAATTTTTCTGATGTCCAGATAATTTCTCATGATGTCGACGGGGCTTTGTCTTGGAAATCTCGCGCGGTGTCATACGCTTGGAGTAGAAAAAGGATCAGTGGGACACCGTATCAGTGACACCGTTATTGGATCCCGTTAATGTCCTATTGTTCGTTATTGCCTATTATTGTTATAATGATAGGCAATAACGAACAATATAATGATTGTTAATGATAATGATTGTTATAATGAACAATATTAATAATTGTTATATTGATGCCTATTATTGTTATAATGTGTGCGGGCACTGATTTTAGGAAAAAATAAGGCTGTAGACGATTGAAAGGAAAATGTTAAGCTGTCTTTGAACATTTTAAAATACTTTTTTGTTGATTCACGAATTAAATTGTTGTGGAATTGTGAAATTATTTAAAGTTGTGGGTTGACGGAGTGGTTGATTGAAATAGTCTTCGGTAGTGTTATTAGATAGTGTTCGGTATTGTTATTAGATAGTGTGAGGTACATTGTACTATTTAATGCGTCAATCTCTTGTACGGTGCACACGTGAGCAAAGTGTAAGCATTATAATTGCTAGAGCTTCTCACTCCGTGTGTTCCTCAAATTTTTTTTAGCATTTGATCTAATCGACCAGCCATTTTACAAATTTTAGAAAACTGAGCAACTGACTCGTGTGTTCCTCAGTTCATTAGCTTGAAGCTCTAAATCAAGTGGCTGTTTTAAATTGCTACATTGACGATGAATGATTCATGCAATGAAATAAATTAATGTAAGGATATGAACGATATGCAAATTTCGCATTCGGCACAGTTCCGAAGAAAGTTAGCATAACCATTTACTCTTGACCGCGACTTTCAGCCTCGACTGTCGAAAGTTGTGAACCTGGTGAAGTTCTCCACACTTTTTTGTGCAGCACGACTAACGATAAAGAGCCGAAACTCACCGCAAAATTATAAGCGGCCTTTGGTCGGCCAATCAGTAACATGTGATGTCACCATCGAGGGCGCTATCAACTTTATTTTGGTATCTTCACGTATCACTTTTTTTTATGTGAATGCATATACATTTGGAAATTTTTCATTTAAATACAACGAAATCATTTTACTTGTGTAGAGTTTGAATTCAATTACTGTGTATATTTTTAAAGATGATTATCAAAATTCAGGGTAAATATTTATATAAATAAATGGAATATATATATTTATATAAAATTGATATAAATACGACTACGACTCAACTTATTCATTTACTTGTGAAATAATAATAAAACTTCGTGGACTAAATGAATTCTACGATGTAACAATAAATTTTCAAATATTCTTCAGCTGTTCACAGCATCGGTATACTCAAAGAAATGAACTAGTAAAAAAATTTGAACGAGTATAAAAATAAAACTTGTCAAAAAAGCGATGCACTCTTTTCCATCTTGACCCAGTTATAGGCCCTAACAAATGAAGTAACAGTGCTACACGCAGGAAGTGTGTCAACATTTTGGACGAATGACCCATTCATTTATTCTGATTGTATGAGTACAATGAATGTATAAAAATCATGGCAGTTTTTCCGTTGATCATTTTTCATTGTGTAGTCTGGCGCCAAGTTCCATATAAGGATGAACAGTAGGTCCTTATATATCCTTCCTTGTTTAGGATCCACTTCCTAATGTCACAACATACTGGGTGACGAATGTGACAGAGATAAAAGTCCGACATGTTTGTATATGTTCAATTTATTGAATTCTTGACTGCGACAGAAATGTATGAATAAAGCAAATACAATTGAAATAATTCAGAGTAAACGTGAAATTTGTGCTTGTTTTATCTGGAGATTTCAATGCACTAGCAGAAACGGGACAAAATTAGGGTAAACTGAATTAAATTTCATGCAATACCAAGCATGTTGCACGGCATATCAGTAAGCGAGTACATGATTACTCGGGAACTTCTATAAATTTGAACGATTTATTATTTAATTTTAATAATAAAGATACGATTATGATTTTTATAAATATGAAAAATGGTTATTATTACATTTAATAGTGAACAATTTTCAATAACTCTCTAAAATAAATATCACTGAATTATTATCAACTCTCACTGAAGCACACAGAAGGCCCATGACCCTGGACGCTTGTATCCATGATACGCGGAAGGGGAAGCTGCGGAAGCGCACCTGTGAAAATTCGCTTATTTTTTGCCATGAAATTTCGTAAGGCTGAGATTCATATTATTTTATCTTGAAATTAATATTATTTAACGGTCGCTAATTTCTAATTGTAGAATATAATCTATGAACAACGCAATGATGTTTTGCTTAGTTTTAAAACGTGTTTTTCTAGCAGAAATCATGTCAGATATGGACTGTGCCGGCAGTGTTGCCATATTTGGGGTGCGTTTGGAGGTCGCTCACATGGCAGACGCTTGCAAGATCGAAGGGAAAACTCGCTAATTTCATGGGATGAGTCACGACGTAACTACAGGAAGTGTATTCAAAGGGAAATATCGAAGCCAGGAAGCTCAGTTGTTAGTTATGGATTTCCATCAAATTTTGGGAATCAATGTAATTTTAATTCCTGCAATGAATCCACGTACGACGTATTTGCCTTGAACTTTTATTCACGTTCCACCTGATGGGTTGCAGGCTTCTAGTAAAATTAAATTAAAAATAACATTTGATTCACAATCGATACATTTACTTCATTAATTTTCATTGTTCATATATATCAGCTCCGAAGTCTAGTCATTTATTCTGAAGTCTTGTCTCCAGAAAGTACATTACCAAATAAAGGAACACAAATTCTACAAATTTCAAATAAATATGATTTACGTTCATTCACGGAATAAAGTTCCTTAACACGTTGACTACGATTGCTTCATCTTGTACTATTATTTCATTTTTCGTCCTTTTTTCAAGCAGGGTTGCCTGACGGTCATTTTTTCCGGACAAATTCCGTGATTTAGTTTTTCTCAATTGCGTTGGCCGGCTAAAATTTATGATGGGGTACTTCCTAATTAAATTTTAAATACTGCAAAAAGAAAATAAATGGAATTTTATAGCGGAACCTACAAATAAACTAGTATACATTGAATTATCGACCTTTTTTGGCCTTTTTTGTTCTCGGATTTGGCCGATTTTAGGCAACCTGAATTATGTACCACTACCTCCTGGAGAAATACATTTCGTGGTACGCATATGTACCAATACGTAATCAACGTGTTAAACAGTTAATAATATTTCTTCTTGATGTACACGGTGTACGCGCTTAAGCTTCATGTCCATCACGCATGCAATAAATTAGCACAAGATCTGACCCTCTGCAACAGGTCTTCTTGAACAGACGTCCTCTGTGCTCTCCTCAAGTGGATATAGAGATTCAACACACGCCTCTATATATAATATACGTGTTGATCAAACTCTATACAAGGGGAAACGGTTGAATCCGAATTGAATTGGTTGAATCGTCTATAATATACGTGTTGATCAAACTCTATAGAATGGGAAACGGTTGAATCCGAATTGAATTGGTTGAATCGTCTATAATATACGTGTTGATCAGACTCTATACAAGGGGAAACGGTTGAATCCGCATTCAATGTTGAACCGTCTATAGCATACGTGTTGAACAGACCCTATAAAAAGGTAAACGGTTGAACCTGCATTCAATTGGTTGAATGTCTATAGTATACGTGTTGATCAGAATATATAAAAGGGGAAAAGGTTGAACCCGTATTCAAACGGTTGAACCATATTTGAAACGCGTTTCGCCAGACCGTTGACCAGACTGTGGACCAAACCCCACGGAAATTTAAAAAATTCACCCACATATAAATTTCATTTTAGTGATGCCCTATGAAAGTAAAACAGAGATTACTCCGCTTTCAAAGTTTATACGTGGACCGAACCCTGTACCTGGGGCCATACTTTCAAAACTGGCCAAGTGAAAGTAAGTACTTACGCTCTATTTTCTCGTCTACGATTGGTGGATTTTGCTTGAAAGGCCGTCAATGATTGGCTGATGAACTTACGATCTTTTAACTTTTTTTGAAAGTATGGCCCAGCGCTGGTCTCTCGGTTCCAACAATGTTAAGGTGATCACAGTGGGGGTACTTACTTCATCCTAGAAGATGCTGGTACACTGGGACAGTAGTGGCGGCTCATTAGATTCAGCATTAGATTCGGCATCATACTCATATTCACTGCGAAACCCGACTTTAGTGGAGCCCATAATCTGTAGAAAAGGACGCTTTTTTGATCAAATTGAAGTTTGATTTTTAAAATTGATTTTAATATTTTTGCCAAGCACTTGTAAGGCCACTGAACCATTGTTTAATCTAAGCATGTCTATGAAATTTAAACTCAGAGAATTGAATGGGTCTCATTGTCCAAATGGTGAAATTTTCTTGCCCACAACGAAAGCAGAGAGAATAGTGGCGGTTGGTATTGTAAAGTTCTACTGGCCGCCACTACTGTCCCCGTGTACAAGCAAGCACCTAGTGGCCGTTAATATTTGAAAATTTTACTGGCCGCTACTACTGACCCCGTGTACAAGCAAGCACCTAGTGGCAGTTAGTATTTGAAAGTTGTACTGGCCGCCACTACTGGCCGTCACTACTGGCCGCCACTACTGTCTCCATGCAACACGCACACACCTAGTGGCAGTTAGTATGTGAAATTATACTGGCCGCCACTACTGTCCCCGTCTACAAGCAAGCACCTAGGGGCGGTTAGCATTTGAAAGTTGTACTGGCCGCCACTACTGGCCGCCACTACTGTCCCCATGCAACACGCACACACCTAGTGGCAGTTAGTATTTGAAATTGTACTGGCCGCCACTAATGACCCCGTGTACAAGCAAGCACCTAGGGGCGGTTAGCATTTGAAAGTTGTACTGGCCGCCACTACTGGCCGCCACTACTGTCCCCGTGCAACACGCACACATTGGCGTAGGTGCCTAAGCTCCCGGTCGCTCAGCAAGCATTCCTGAGGCGTGACCTCATGCATACGCTTCATGTGCTCGCCAGACGCACCAGTCACCACTGGCTTGTCCATGCATCTCCTTACTCTAGTTGTTCTTTTCTAGTAATATTCTAGACTAGTTCAATCGAATTTCGAAAATAATTTTGAAAATCAATTAAATTAAATATTGTCAGAAACTTCCAACCCTGACGAATTGCTGAGCGCTTCGGTACCTTTTCATATTCGGTCGAGTGTTCTCCTTACTCTAGTTGTTCTTTTCTAGTGATATTCTAGGCTAGTTCAGTCGAATTTCGAAAATAATTCTGAAAATCATTCATACTCAGTTAGAGGCGTTTATCGTTTATTGGTAATATCGCAATACATGTTGTTCTACGAGTACAAATTCTAGTGATATTCTAGGCTGGTTTAATCGAATTTCGAAAATAATTTTGAAAATCATTTATCTCATGGAGGATAAATGATCGAATAAAATCATTTATATCATACTTAGAATGGTAGTATCGCAATACACGTTCTGCTAGGAGTATTTGAGTATGTATATCTTGTTTTTTTCTCACATTGTTTCGTCGTTTACTATTTCAATACCTGGTGAGTTTCGGGTCTTTTTTTTATTTGATTTTTGTTGGTCATTTGCCACCTTAGATATATATTTTTCGCACCGCATTATATAGTGCATATATACTTCTTTCGCTCTGCGTTGTAGTTCTTGGAACTGTAATGATATGATGTCATTCGTTTGGTTTGGTCTATTTTCCCCTGTATTTTGTTATGTATTTTTTTTACTGATCTTCATATATACCGTATAAGCGACTCATATATTCCGTCGTAATTTTTTCTTTTGTTTTGTTCCTTGCTTTTGATCTTCATTTTTAATAGTCGCTAGTCTATTCTCTTCGCTTGAATTTATTAGTTCATTTGTTATGATCCACTGAACCCTTTTCTTTATATGAATGATAGCAATATTCGGAGTAACTACTGTGACCCTACCATATAATCTTGTGAGCTCTCTGATGTTTCTCATCGCCCGCCTTCGCTTTCCTCACCGGTTTTTAAACATGTCCGCATTCGCGTTAACTGAGAACAACAAGACCTGGAACTGACCAGTCGTGTGCCGCATGCCATGCCGAGAACAATGCGTTAACTGAAATGAAAAAGAGTTCGTACATACGTCGCATGCCATGGTAAGGAAAATGCGTTAACCGAAGTAAAAAAAAGTTCGTACGTACGCCGCATGCCATGGCAAGGAAAATGCGTAAACTGAAATTAGAAATAGTTTATTCGTACGCCGCATGCCACGGTTAGAACAATGCGTTAACTGAAATCAAAAAGAGTTCGTACATACGTCGTATGACACGGGAAGGAAAATGCGTTAACCGAAGTAAAAAAAAGTTCGTACGTACGCCGCATGCCATGGCAAGGAAAATGCGTAAACTGAAATTAGAAATAGTTTATTCGTACGCCGCATGCCATGGCAAGGAAAATGCGTAAACTGAAATTAGAAATAGTTTATTCGTACGTCGCATGCCACGGCAAGGAAAATGCGTTAACTGATATCAAAAAGAGTTCGTCTATACGCCGCATGTCATAGCAAAGAAATGCGTTAACTAAAATCAAAAAGTAGTTTGTACGCACGCCGCATGCCATGGCAAAGAAAATGCGTAAACTGAAATTAAAAAGAGTTTGTACATACGCCGGCAAGGAAAATGTGTTAACTGAAATTAAAAAGAGTTTGGACATACGCCGGCAAGGAAAATTTGTTAATTGAAATTAAAAAGAGGTTGTACATACGCCGGCAAGGAAAATGCGTTAACTGAAATCGTCGAGACTACGACCTGACCCGTAGCGCCTCTTGTCATGGTAAGGTACCTGAAATCAACGGCTGTAACCGCCATGTGAGGCGCGGCTAACATTTCTCGCGGCTTTGCATGACTCAGAGATCCGGTATCTAGGCAGACAGGTTACCCGTTGCAACGGCCTGCCTCTAGGGTCTAAGATAAGGTATCTAGGCAGACAGGTTACCCGTTGCAACGGCCTGCCTCTAGGGTCTAAGACAAGGTATCTAGGCAGACAGGTTACCCGTTGCAACGGCTTGCCTCTAGGGTCTAAGACAAGGTATCTAGGCAGACAGGTTACCCGTTGCAACGGCTTGCCTCTAGGGTCTAAGACAAGGATCAGGGATAGAAATAAACAGAACAAATACAATGACAATTTGATTTTAATTGAAGAGATAAGAGAAAGGCCTATACTAGATTCTGCCTTGTTCTAGAGATATCAAGGCTTTAGAAATATCACTGCTTAAGAGGCAGCATTGCAATAAAGGCAGCACTGCAATAGAGGCAGACCTGTTCTAGAGGCAGGTCTGCTCTAGAGGCAGACCTGTTCTAGAGGCAGACCTGCTTTAGAGGCAGACCTGCATTAGAGGCAGCACTGATCTAGAGGCAGCACTGCTTTAGAGGCGGCCCTGTTCTAGGGGCAGTCCTGCTCTAGAGGCAGACCTGCTCTAGAGGCAGACCTGCTCTAGAGGCAGCACTGCTCTAGAGACAGACCTGTTCTAGAGGCAGCACTGCAATAGAGGCAGACCTGTTCTAGAGGCAAACCTGCTCTAGAGGCAGACGTGCTCTAGAGGCAGACCTGTTCTAGAGGCGGCCCTGTTCTAGGGGCAGTCCTGCTCTAGAAGCTGCCCTGTTATAGAGGCAGTCTTGTTTAAGAGGCTGCCCTGCTCTAGAGGCAAACCTGCACTAGAGGCAGACCTGCTATAGAGGCAGACCTATTCTAGAGGCTGCACTGCTCACGTGTTGTGAAAGCGTTGAGAAAATATAATTATTGTTCTTATATGGTCAGAATGTAGGCAATTCCTTAGAAGGGCTTTGCTGCGTTGATCAATTGTTTTAGGTATTTTCATTTTTAATTTTTTCTTTGGCATCGATCATTGTGATTTAATATCAATATCCGCTTCTTTCCGAGAAAGTTCGTCTGGTGTATTGAACTTAAACTTCGTTGTAAAATATTAGGTTACATGCCGTATAATTATTACGTTCTTACGCAACGTTAGATTTATTTGTAATTCATTGGAGCTATCCAACATGACATACATAGTTACATTCATTTAGAAGAAATACCTATGGATCGTGACTTGCGTCTTGATTAGCACTGGAGCTTCTTCAAACCAATGAATGTTAAATCATAATTATTAAATTTATCCGACGTTATAAATAACGTGAATGTCAGCAATGCTTCCAAAAAGTTTTTTTTCTAGAGCGAGATACTCGAATTCATTCACGGTAAAATCCACCTAGCTGTTGAATATTAAGCGTTATTGAAATATCATTTAGACTTTAAAATCCAAGTGACTAATTTTGAAGTTGCAGCAAACGTTTTGAAGGGCAGACTAGTTAGCCCGTTCGTGTGATTAGAGAGTTCGTAGGACTAGTTAGAGAGTTCGTGAGATTAGTTAACGCGTTCGTAAGGCGGGTTAGAGAGTTCGCGAGATTAGTTAACGCGTTCGCAAGACGAGTTAGCCCGTTTGTAAGATTAGTACGTTAGTTCGTAAAACTAATTATGCGTTCGTACGGCAAGCTAGCCCGTTCGTAAGATTAGTTAGCGCGTTCGTAAGACTGCTGGGTGCGCTCGTAAGACGAATTAGAGCGTTCGGAAGACTAGTACGTGAGTTCGTAAAACTAATTAATGCGTTCGTATGGCAAGTTAGTCCGTTCGTAAGACTAGTCGGCGCGTTCGTACGCCTAGTGAGTCCGTAAGACTAGTTAGTGCGTTCGTACGGCAAATTAGCCCGTTCGTAAGATTAGTTAACCTGTTTGTAAGACTACTTAGCGCGTTCGTAAGACTTGTTAGTTTATTAGCAAGATTAGTTAGTACGTTTATGATCCGAGAGCCCGTTCATAAGATTAGTTAGCCCGTTCGTAAAATTAGTTTGCCCATTACGAGAGCCCGTTCGTAAGATTAGTTCGCCCGTTACGAGAGCCCGTTCGTAAGATTAGTTAACCCGTTACGAGATCCCGTTCGTAAGATTCACCCGTTACGAGAGCCCGTTCGTAAGATTATTTAACCCGTTACGAGAGCCCGTTCGTAAGATTAGTTAACCCGTTACGAGAGCCCGTTCGTAAGATTATTTAACCCGTTACGAGAGCCCGTTCGTAAGATTAGTTCGCCCGTTGTACGAGAGCCCGTTCGTAAGATTAGTTAACCCGTTACGAGAGCCCGTTCGTAAGATTATTTAACCCGTTACGAGAGCCCGTTCGTAAGATTAGTTCGCCCGTTGCGAGAGCCCGTTCGTAAGATTAGTTAACCCGTTACGTGAGCCCGTTCGTAAGATTACTTAACCCGTTACGAGAGCCCGTTCGTGAGACGTGCAATGTAAAACTGGACCTTTAATAGCAACGTGGCGTAGTGTCAGTCAACATGCACGTTCGAATGACATTTAAATAGCGTTCACACTTAACTTATTTCACTCGTGGATCATCGGGTCTGGGTACTAGGCAATGACTTTGAAATACTGCAGAGGTCAGACTCTCATGGTAAAGTTCTTCCTTTATTCCAAGGCTAACCTTAGACCATCCCTTGAAAGGTCGCGCTTCCTCGGGAGAATTTCGTTTGGCATCTTGGAACTTCCACAGAGTTGATCGGATACTTTTTTTAATTTCTCTTTTGTGATCTAAAATGGCTGTGATTGTTAAATATAGTTATTTGTGGTATCTCTTACATAAATATATATTGTACGTTTTTATATGCCTCTAGTCTAAGATTATCAAGAAATTGATACAAGTTGTTACAACACACACTATCCATATGTTACTATCAGCTAGCGTGCAAGAATGAGATAAAAACGGAGTGCGAGAGAGGAAGATAAGAAGAGTCCGGGAAGGCTATTTAAGGAGGTGACCGCGTACGTCTGGAGTTCATTCGTTGCTCTGTCATTGTTGTGTGCGGTCGTGCATTACAAGTCTCCGCTTGACCTTCTGTCCTCTGAACATCATCACTTCACAAGACCAAAAATGAACCGAGCTGCCAAATCCGGTCTTGCTGCGGAGACTCACGCGAAGGTGAGACTCGTTTCTTTGCTTTTCATTCCACCAATTGCAGCGAAAAAGCTATGCCGGACTCGGAAAATAATCTGTTTCTAATGAGCAAACATACGTTTCCGTAAGATGAGACTGGTATTAAGTTTAGTCTCCATAAAAAGGCGTATTGAATCCTTTAATTCTGGGACGCAGGCCGTTGCTAGGCGCATTTGAGTCAGTTCTATCTTACCGGTTCTGCTTGGCAGAGAAATTTTTAGCGTCGTCTAACCGCTGCCCCTAGAAAGTGAATCCATGCTCATGTTCTACAGTCATGCCAATAACTTCGCCAACAGCACTAAAGTCGCCTGTCTTTAATAGAAACGATCTATTTAATAAATAAATTTAACCACATACCTTCTACGCGATCGTAGAAGGGACAAATCGTAGTTCTGACCAGCATTAAATGGGTTTTAGTGACAAGTAGCGAGGTAAGTGCAGTTTCTCATGGCGACTTCTGTGGCATTGACGGTAATGCTATTCCTACCTGGTATGTACCAAATCTCGGCAGACTTCACACAGTCACAAATGTTGGAGAATCTTTCAACATTTCCTAATGGTATTCTTACCTGGTATGAAAATTAGTGTGACTTTAAAGGTCAATATCTTGAACCCTCAGATACCGCTGAATTTCCCCGTAATTTCATGACTGTATTTATAGTACGCACGTTTTCAATTATATTTAGTATATATTATTCGCGAGCCCAGATGTATTTTCTGAAATTCGATTTAAAAATACCGTTTATATGACTTTAATTCATTTTTATATATGCCCGGTATAAATGTTCCTCATTCAGCTGACTAAGCTTCCGTTCAAACCGATAAATTTATTATCTTAGATTTTACGTCTTGGCTTGAGGCCACTGATAAGAAATTTGCAGCAGCAGCGCTACTCTTGGAAGGCGAGGTTAAAAGTCAAGTCATAATTAATTTAAAGTTTAGAAACGCGAGGTTAAAAGTCAAGTCATAGTTAATTTAAAGTTTAGGAACTCGAGGTTAAAAGTCAAGTCATTGTTAATTTAAAGTTTAGGAACGCGAGGTTAAAAGTCAAGTCATTGTTAATTTAAAGTTTAGGAACGCGAGGTTAAAAGTCAAGTCATTGTTAACATAAAGCTTAGACTTGCGAGGTATGAATGTGCACAAAATATGCGAAAATTATTCAATGAAACACTATATTTAAACTACTGGCTAACGAGATTGATTAGATGATTCTGATAATTATCCAATTGTTCGGGATAGGAACTAACAATTTGGGTGTGTCGGTATCGGTTTCAAAAGTTGAGCAATGTTATCTTGACGTATCGTGCCACATGACGTACCGTGCCATCTCTCTGATTTCTATTTATCCAGCATGACGCATTCTTCATTTATATTTATCTTACGACAGAAATGTCACTTTGTTTATCAGATAACGCTTTCCTCTCTTATCTCCTCGCTCTAGTCGCCACTTTATTGGGAGATTTAAAATTCGCTGCTTCTGAATTTTGTCACAGTTACATTTCTGCAGAACTTAATTTATTCTATCAGACATGAAAAATTCCACTAGTTCCTACCTTTGTTTTCGAGTAATCTGTGCGATTTAAAACCTATATTCCGCAATCTATTTTTCAAATGCTAAGTATTTGCGCATTCTAATTTCGTCCTCTAACTAGATTAGATACAAATTAGTATCTTGCAATTGAATGAATCTCCAGAGTTTGACTTAATTTAGTATTCTGTCATTTGTATCGTGCAAGATCAAAATTACATACAGAACGAGTCTTTTCGCTTAGAGTCACCGACATGTGAAACAGTCTCCCTTGTTAAAATAGTTGATGCTCAGAGTATGAACGCGTTCAAAAACAGAATGGATAAAGATATACAGAGTTACATGTTCCGATTTAATGTGCGTATCACCCCACGGACCTGTTGAAAGTATAGTAGCTACTCTGGAAAGATCTGCTCAAAATGCCAGTTTTTAGATCTCCTTTGAACAAGTCACAAAAAGTAAAAGTATCGGCGACAGGCTAAACCTGGCCTATTTTTCAACTCCGACATTAATAACTACCTATACGATATACATGGAAATAGAGCGTAAGTACTTACGTCCACTTAGCGAATTTCGAAAGTAGGCCCTGGTTAATATGCCATAGAACTGCAGTTCTTATATAGATCTCTTTTGAATAAGTCACAAAATCGGCGACAGGCTAAACCTGGTCTATTCTTCGACTCTGACATTAATAGCTATGCGATATATATATTAGTATTATGTAGTCTAAATTCACCTGACGCTAAAATTTTTTATTTTCGTGTCCTATACTTTCAAAAAAAGTCAAGAGATCGGAAGTTCATTGACGGCCTTTCTTGCCAAATTCACCAATCATAGACAAAAAAATATAGCGTAAGTACTTACGTTCACTTAGCGAATTTTGAAAGTATGGCACTGGTTAAAATACCAGTTTTTAGATCTCTTTTGAACAAGTTACAAAAAGTAAAAGTATCGTTGAAGTATTCTTCAACTCCGACATTAATAACTATACGATATATATTTTAGTATTCTGTAGTTTAAATTCACCTGATTCTAAAACTTTCGACTTTCATGTTTGTAATTGAGTTTGTTGCCTTCAGGTGAACGCAAAGTACGACGAGTCTCAGGCTGCGGAGGTGCTGGAGTGGATCAAGGAGGTGCTCAAGGAGGACCTCGACACCAGCGGCGACGCAGACAACTTCTACGAGACCCTCAAGAACGGCCAGGTCCTCTGCAGGTAATGAATATAATGGGTCACTATCAGTGTGGATCATGGGTCACTATCAGTGAGGGTCATGGGACACTATTAGTGAGGGTCACCACAAATGAAAGGGTCAAATTGTCCAATTGTGACGCACTTTCTTACTCACAACACGTGCAGAGAGCGGACGTAGCACGTATAAATGTTCTTTTTTCTGGGGGAACAACCTGGGTCCTGATTATCTACATAAAGGTAAGAAGTGCTTCGCTCTACGTATAAGGCCCCTATTATTTATTTGAGTTAAATTATCGGCCGCGCTTAGCATTTTAGCACATTTTGCATTTTAGTACTGAGCCGCCGCCACCCTCCACAAATAAGAAAATATCGAAATGAAAATACTTCTCAGCGCCTATAGCTGCTTTATGGGCGCCAACTAAAAAAATAGTTACGTATTGTCGCGGAACATCTTTTCGTTTTTGAACCTTCCAATATAATTTATTAAGTTTTTATTGTCTAATTTTTTTTCGGTAACTTTCAACGTTTAATCGGTAATTTAATCGATTTCGGTAACAATCGGCGCGATTGTTAAAGTAACTCCTGTACGGTGTACCAACCAATTGAGTAAAGTACTACTTAATACTGTATCCTTAGTATATGTTTCAGACGTAGCATTTCTAGGCCACGATAGGTCGCCGCCTCTGACTATCGCTACTGTCTTAGGACCAGCTGATGCACGATGCTGTTGCTTGCTTCTCGCCGCTGATAGTGTTACAAGGGGGACGATCATAGATTGTACTAAGAAACACGTCCAGCCGTCTCTTTAAGGTCTCCAGGGCGAACTCCCCCTGTCTTAGATATTTTGTTAAGACGTTAAATAGACCCCTCCTCCAGCATAACCTTCTGGCAACAACCTTCTCTAATACCTTGACTACGTGTGATGTTAATGTAACCGGTCCGCAATTTTGGGGTTTGTCTCTCTCACCTCCTTTGTAGATTGGGTTATTAGTCCTAATTTTAAGGGACTAGAAACGTTTCATTATCTCAATGATGTTTTCCAGCGCAAACTCCGAGGGGCCTTTACTGCACCGACACATTTTTACAGTAACACTGCAGGTACCCCATCTGGCCTGTGAGCCGAATAAGTCGATAATTCTTGGATACTCCTCTCTAGATCCGGTGCTTCGAACTCAATGTTCATCAGCACCCGCCCCCCAGGAAGTTCTTGAATGACTCCAATTTTGTTCTCCTGCCTTGAGTATCGGGGGTCGGTGAATACTTTTTCAAACTGCGCTCTTAGCAGTTCGCACATGGCCCGGTCGTTTCCAATAAGGACATCGTTATTTATCAGAGGCCCCACTGTGGCTCTGATTTTGGTCTTTGACTGGGCATATTTGTAGAAATATTTGGGGTTCTCCCGAATGGCAGCCACAGCTCGCGCCTCCGCAACTTGTTCTTCAGCCTCGTGCGAGTCTTCCAGCTGTCGTTCAGTGTCCTCCATTTTCTCCTTCAGATGTTACAGCCTCCGCATCTCCGTATTCCTAGAGGCGGCCGTTATCTGGTTGTTCATGCTCGCTCGTTTTCTCATGAGGATTCGTCTGTCTCTTGGAATTATGATAAGTTTGGGGGTCGTTTTCCCGGCGTGTGACGCGCGCATACCTGCAGTAATACTTCGCTCAGTTTGTTCTATATTGCTTCGGCATTTAACTCCACGAACTCGGATCTCCAATCGACTTCGAGGAATTCGTTCCCAATGGCCTCCCAGTCTGTTTTCAATGATCAAAATTTAGCCGAGCCAGGCCCTCTCGAGATGTAGGTCTGGGCTGGTTACCCAATCCCAATTGTTGTCTCGACCACCACTAGTCGATGGTCGGATAATATGGTCTCCTCAACACGAATATCAGCAGCCAGTTCTTTACTGCTGGTGAAGAATGGTTCCAGGATATTGTGTTCTCTTGTTGGCACCTGCACCTGTTGACTTAGCAGGTGCTCCCTAGCGAATCAAAGTAGTTGTGTTGCCTGGGTTCTGTCCTGATCTAACGATGTATTGTAGCTTCCATGCTGAAAATTGAGTATTATTTACCACGTTTTTCTTGACTTCGTTTCGTGTGTGTCTGTCATCAAAAATTCAAACCTTAATTTAGAGCACTTCTAAACATCCTAGTAAGTTGAAATTTGGCATGCATGTTTATGCTGCCTAACAATTCAATATTTGATTATCAGAAATAATAATTAAATTTTTTTTTTAATTTTTTTACAAGTAAAAAAAACACTAAAAATTCACGGTTTGGAATTGAGTTTTTTTCGAACATCCACACTTGCCAACCCTGGAAATTGATTTGAATTGCTAAAATTGCTAACTAAAAAGTAGAAAATAAATAAATCTAAAAAATATTTTTAAAAACCACGTTTTTCTGGTTTTTACAAAACTAAAAATAGTGAAATAAAACAATAAAAAAAAACGTTTAAAAACCACGTTTTCTTAACGGACAAAAAAGAAAAACACTTACTCTTACATAACATTACATAACATTTTACATAACTTAAATGTTATGTAAGAGTAAATGTTTTTCTTTTTTGTCCGTTAAGAAAACGTGGTTTTTTAAAGTTTTTTTTATTTGTTTTATTTCAAATTATCTACCGTGCTCGCTGGTATCGACCATTTACCTGCTGACGATAACTGTAATAGGTATTCATTCCATTTGATTAGGATTCTTCGCAATATTTGAATTAAAGACGATGTATGTATCCGCATTTAAATTTAGGAACACTATTATCTGCAAAGAGGTATATACTTATAGCTGATAAATTTTCTTTTAATTATTTTGAAGTCGTGACTCACCAGCGGGTCTCTTGCTATCTTTGGTCCTCAGAACGCCAATGCAGTTTAGATTTTTTTGTATAATCTAATGTATAATATAATCTCTGTATAATAATCTAATCATATGTACCCTTAGTACTGTATATGTATATCATTATATATATTTAGTCCACTGTATAATATATTTTAACTAATAATCATTGTACAGAGCTCGCGATTTCTGACTGCGGGTATCAGTTGCAGAGTAAAGTTTTGTTCTGTAGCTTGGATTTTATTAACTTTCGTACATATGCCAATTAACGGGCTAGTGTTCCTTCCTGTTCTCATTTACCTTTTCCTTCTTAGTTCTTTGTTACTGCTTTTCTCCAGCCAGTCTCTTCCTCGTTCTTATTTTTCTGTAATGCCAACGCTGCTTTCTTCTTGCCACCTCAGCGCTTTTGTCGTCTTGTTGGCGTTTAACCGCTAGAAAAATTTTTTGTTTTTCCCGACCTTCTTTGTTGATGTTCTTGTAATACAACTTGCGCAGTGAAACAGCTACATAACTCGAGTCGACCTTAAACATCATATTTATAGTATGCTCACTATATTTGCAGTATGTTCACCATATTGATGGTGAATATTGGTATTGATATTGATGAATATTGGTATTGATGGTCAATATTGGTAGTATGTTCTCCACACTCACACCATGTCTATTGTAGATTCATCATATTGCTGTTATGCTCGCTACACTGATTTTATTCACCATATTGATGTTATACTCGCCATATTAACGGTTTTCTCACCATATTTATTATATATGCCCACCATATATTGATGGTCTACACACCTTATCGACGTCATGAGATCATTTATAGTGTAGTGCGGGCATTTCTTGCTTGTTTATTAGTTAAATAGATGTTGAATCAATGGATTTTCATAAAGATCTTGATGATGATTTTTGAATAAGAAAAAAGTGTATTATGCCACTGAGTGATGACAACGCAAAATTTCTTAAGAAAATTTAAACTTTATTTGGAAATAAATGATGATCATTATTTAATCCCAGCGAACTAGTGCACACCAATAACTTGGAAATATGAACGGGTTATTTTGTTCAAATAGGGACACCTCTTTTCACTATTGTTGTTGCACAACCCACATTGTGTTATCTCTTTTTGATGTTATCTCTCCGTCTGTTGTTATATCTGCGTCTCTCGTTATCTCTCCTTCTGTTGTTATCTCTTCGTCTCTTGGATTCTTTCCGTCTTTTGTTTTCTCTCCGTTTGGTGTTACCTCTCCATCTGTTGTTATCTCTCCTTTTGTTGTTTTCTCTCCTTTTGTTGTTATCTCTCCTTCTGTTGTTATATCTCATGCTGTAGTTATCTCTCCGTCTGTAGTTATCTCTCCGTCTGTTGTTATCTCTCCTATTATTATCTCTCCGTCTGTTGTTTTCTCTCCGTCTGTTGTTATATCCGGTTTATCAACAGTGATTCCAATATACCAGAAGCACAACATCGGTGGCCGGCGTCTGTTGTTTAGTATTGCATGCACAGCGCGGCCTAGCATGCCATCGCTGCTGTCGACAGTTGCCACACTCGTGTAAAGTCGCCACACTCGTGTAAAGTCGCCACACTCGTGTAAAGTCGCCACACTCGTGTAAAGTCGCCACACTCGTGTAAAGTCGCCACACTCATGTAAAGTCGCCACACTCGTCAAAAGTCGCCACACTCATCAAAAGTCGCCACACTCGTCAAAAGTCGCCACACTCCTATAAAGTCGCCACACTCAAAACTTAATCAAAAATCCTCTTCGGAAAGTCCCCTTTAGCAAGTTATCATTGTCATCTCTATTGTACGCTTCACTCAACTCTCAATTCAACGCACACAAACCGTACTATGGATAATTGTGATGATTATCTATCATGTCGATTGATGTTGAATAAATATAAAGGATGTTTCCATTGCTGTTGAGTTGGCCTTGATGAACGTCTTTGTTGCTGATGAGTTGGCCTTGATGAACGTCTTTGTTGATGATGAGTTAGCCTTGATGACTCTGTCTTAGTTGATGAACACCTCTATTGTAGATGAACACCTCTATTGAGCTGGCCTTGATGAACACCTCTACTGATGATGAGTTAATTGGCCTTGATGACTCTGTCCATTGCTGATGAGTTGAAATCGCTGACGAGTTGACACTGATGAGAAGCCACTGCAGTTGCTGGTCTTATCAGTGAACGGCTTATCAGGCCGGATGCGAGCTTTTGTTTATATATATTGTGACGCCTTCTCTATTTCTATCGCTGACGCTCTGCTGGGCTAAGCTCGTGTGAACATTTCTCATATTATAATCTAATATTAAAAAGCTTTGCTAAAACAAACAGTAAAAAATTATTTATTGTTGACTAAAGGAAGCGACTTATGGGACATGATTTTTTCTATTTCTGTTGATGGTTGAATGATACGTCATTCTGTCTGACAGCATTACTAATTATACACACTATTTAGACGGATATTGAGTAATCATTTCACAATGAAGCAAGTTTCTATGGGTTAATAAAGTACCAAAGGAGACATTCGCTCCCGTTAACTTGTATGAAGTTCTGTGAAATTTACCAAACCTTTTTTCAAAATCTTTATTCAAATGCAATCTTATTCCGGGATATGAAATCCACGAAATGAAAATTAAATGAAATCCCGAAATTTGTCTTTGATGTGGTCACTAAAGTTTGTCACATCGTGCAGGCTGATCAACACATTGAAGCCTGGGTCCGTTAAAAAGATCCAGACCAGCGCCATGGCCTTCAAGTGTATGGAGAACATCAACGCCTTCGTGACGGGGGCTAAGGCTTGTGGGGTCTCAGACACCGAGGTCTTCCAGACCGTAGACCTGTGGGAGAGGCAGAACCTCAACAGCGTCGTCATCTGCCTTCAGGCTCTGGGCAGAAAGGTAGGAACCACGAAACCTGAACAATGAATCTGAATGTTAAAGCGGTACACGAAACCTCGACAATTAATTTGTATGTCAAAACGGTACGAAGTTCAGAGACGACAAAGAAACCTTAACAGTTAATTTGTATGTCAAAACGGGAGGGAGTGCAGAGACGACAAAGAAAAACCGCTACAATTGAAATTAAATGTATGTAAGTGAAAACGGTAGGAAGTGCAGAGACGGCAAAAAACCACTATAATTTATTTGTAAATGAAAACGGTAGAAAGTGCAGAGACGGCAAAGAAAGAACGCTATAATTTATTTGGAAGTCAAAAATGTTGGTAGTTCATAGGTGATGAAGGGTAGGGCTAAGAGCTTGTCACATACCCACTGGTATTTGATGATAATTAATAAATGCTTAAATTGCGAAAGTCCCCTTATTTTCGCTAGGAGTTGAGATTTTATGATACTATATTTTTAAGGTCATTTCTAAGCATTCGATTAGAATTTTTTCTAAAGCGGCAAAATTTAATGAAAAGACCTATTGGTGCAGGAAGTCAGAAAAAGACACGGTTTTGAATATACATTATGTTGAAAAGAACGTATGTATGTATATTTGTCGCTCAAGCCAAGAAACTGAGATGTTTTTAGGGACTGATTATTATTGCAGACAACATTACAAATTTGGTGGCAAGTTTCCCAGGTATACGAAATTTTGATAGACAATTGAGGAAATTTACGAACAGTGAAAATTCAAGGAAAATAACGTAGAAGAATTGACACGCCTATGTAATTTAATCACAAGGTTATTAATCCATTAAAAAATTGTACATCGATGGAACAATTATTTTTTACGTGCGAGTAAGGAGGTTTCCGGAATCCATGAAGCGTCTGCCCGGTCTCAACAAATTGAAGATTAATTTTAATTATTGAACAAATATGAACTAAAAATTTGAGAACCACATTTATCAGTAAACTGAAATCCGTCAAAAAATGGAATACAACGTTACTGGTGGACTAAAAGCCCTTAAAATTTAAATTCTATATCACTTGGCTGACTATAATCAGTAAAATAATTGAATACCACATTGCTTGGCTGACTGTTATCAGTAAAATAATTGAACACCACATTACTTGACTGACTATAATCAGTAAAATAATTGAATACCACATTACTTGACTAACTTTAATCGGTTGGTTGACCACTCGACACATGTTATAGAGGGTTGCCCTCACTGCGATCACTCAGATCAGAGGGTTTAATGGGATAGAAATTGTTTAAAATTTACTAGGTTGCCCTAACTGCGATCACTCGGATCACTTGATTGACCACATGTAGGAGGTTGTCCTCAATGGACATCCCTTATATACTATGGTTGAACTGGAAGGCACCGGTTAAATTTTAGTAGGTTGCCTTCACTGCCATCCCTTAGATCAGATGGTTGAACGGGAAAGGAACCGCTTAAATTTTGTATCAATCGCGAAGAAACTATGAAATTTTGTCTCAGCGGAGAGAGAACAAAGAAGTTTTATCCATGAGAAAAAGGGAATTCGAAAGATAGGTTTAAGGTAATAGCGGGGAAATACGAGCGGGACTATAGACTTTACAATGGAACGTTGGTACAAATAAAAATTTGGCTGAAATGACTGCAAGCGACAAATTTTTGATATATTACAGCTAGGGTAACTTATGGCTGGATTTTGCTAAAGTTCATTTGGGAATAATTATTTTAAAATCCAATCGATATTCTCATGTCAAGTTTCAAACTTGTGGGCTTAAAAATTGTTCTAATTTTAGTTACCTTTTAAAATGTTGTTTTCATCGCAAACAAGCGTATAAGCGATAGTTCATTTTTTCCCATCACAATACTCAAATGTTACATTGAAAAAGTATAGTTAATATATGTAGACCCGAATATGAACGTGAAAAAAACGTCGATATCTCATTCTTAAACGTAGTCGGCAGCATTATTGAATTTTGTCAGGATTTTCCCTCGATTTTTTTTTTCACTTTAGTAATCGAAATTCGTTCCTCAAAAACTATTAGAATTATTTCAAGAATTCCATGCTTGCGAAGTTAGAATAATTGATGCAGTGTTCGTGCAGGAAAATTCAGTGCAAAAATTATTCTGAACGTTAAATGTACTATTTCCTTCGGCGAAAACCGTGCGTCGAGCGTTTGTTATAAACTTGTTGCAGTATTAAGTTCTTTAAAAAAATTCGCTCAAGCTTTACTTGACTAAAAAATTTGCTGAATATTCTTAATTTAAAGATATATATTTATTTAATTGTCTTCGTACCATACCTCTTCTGAAGAGCTTCCTGTTAATCAATCAAAAATTTTTTTATAGAAGAAAAGTGGTTACCCCGATGGCTCGAGGAAAAGCTCCACATTGAATTGAAAATTAAATTGAATTGAAAAAAATTCATCGAATTAAAAAAATTATTTGATAATTGATAATAATTGACCTCGAAATGTATGGCTGCCCAGGTGGCGTGTGTATCTCCATGGTGGCACGGAGTATAAAATTGAAATTTTTTCCAGCTCTTTGTATTATTCCCCTTGCATTTGAATTGATAAGAGTATTTACATCAAATACCACATTATCAAAGTGTGTCATTATGGAATTATAGTAGTCCTAATGTGAACTTTGCTTAGCTCTACCAGAGTCATTTATTAAAGAGTTCCGCCCACGGAAACATTGAAGTGCTCCGGATCAATTAACTAAGAAAATGCCAAATTAATTATGACCGGATAAATTAACTAAGAAAAATGATTTTCAGTTTCTTGCCATTGTAAAGTTATCAACATTACTGAAGTCACGGTATTTTACTGCAACGCTATAAGAATTTAATTGTATAGTTGTTGCCTTGAAACTAAGCCTCTCTAGATACCGGGATTTTTTTCAATCGATTATTTTGCTCTCTTTTTAGCGCATTTTCTCATTTATGGAAAAAATGCACTATAGTGCTCCCCATGTCCGTATGTCCGTCCGTCCGTCCGTCCGTCAGTCCGTCCGTCCGTCGATGACTTCACGTTTTCGTCGACGAGAAAATGCGCGATCTGTCACTCACTGCAGTGAGTACTGAGTTATATTTTTTCGCATTATTGCTTGCAGTCAAACGAGTTTTTATCCACAGACCATCGGGTTTCCCATATGCCTGTTGTCGCTTGTTTCTAAATTATAATGCAAACAAAATGCGCGACTCAAAATGCGCCTTGAACCGCAGAATTTAGAATTACTTTTTATATTAAATGTTAATTGAAAATTTTATGCCATTTTATGCCATTTTATCAACATTACAGAAGTCACGGTATTTTACTACAACGCATGACTTTCGATTGTGAAATGATTTGCTATAAGTAATGATAAAGCTCACTATAAATTTATTTTCTTGCTCAGAATGAATATGTTTAATATTCATCAGATTAATTATATGAGGACTGATAATGGATTGTTTGTTACACTGAAATAATTTTTATGGATAATATACATTGCTGTCTCGACTAGTTATCCTCCTTTTTTCTCTACTCAATGGCACAATTATAATTGTAATTGTGCAAGCTAATTATAACAATTGCCATTTTTAATAAAAAAACCGTATTGTATTATTACGAATCCTATTTCACTAATCGAAATTTCAAAAAAGTAATTAATTAAAATCATGAGTTCAAGCATGTCCAAAAATACAGAATGCCCGTCAGTGTTGAGTGCGTATCTGGGGTCGCCTGCCGAAGACCACCACTACCCTGGATGTGATGGACCATCATGATTCCTGCCTTCCGGAACGTAGCCTTCAACACTTCTGGGCAATCATATCTATATGGCCGTGCGTCGAACCAGCCCTCGGTCGATCGGCCACTCGTCGAAGGACGATAAATTTTGGAACAGAACTATGCTATCTGAAACCTAACCTCAGATGCAGTGAACGTAAAATTACGTAATTTAACTATGCCCGGAAGTCATATTCGATCCGCGGCCTGGTGGTGCACGGCAGGTTCTATGCAAGGCCGGAGGAAGACAAAGCCGAGTGGTTTACGGCTGATTGGAGGATGTCCGGAGAGGACCAAGGCGGTCGATTCAGAGCTTATTGGTGCACAAAATTGGTGGTGCACGGTTGCGGTCCCGAACGGCCACTCGTCGAAGGACGATAAATTTTGGAACAGAACTATGCCATCCGAAATCTAACCTCAGATGCGGTGAACATAAAATTGCGTAATTTAACGATGCCCGGAAGTCATATCCGATCCGCGGCCTGTTGGTGCACGGCAGGCTTTATGCAAGGCCGGAGGAGGACAAAGCCGAGTGGTTCTCGGCTGATTGGTGGATGTCCGGAGAGATCCGCGGAGTTCGATTCAGGGCTTTTTGGTGCACAAAATTGGTGGTGCACGGCTGCGCTCCCGGTATCTGTAGTTACCGGATAATATAATATATAATATTTATCCAATAGTTGACAATTTTGAATTAATTATGTTAGAATTTTAAACTGATCAATGCACTCATTACTCTGTAGGACTGTTCATGCAATAAAATATTCTCGAAATGTTTTTAATTGATTTTCTGCCATCGGTTTTAATATATAGGAAATTCCTGTCTCCATCGTCAGTCTGGGATCCACGTTCGTGAAGTCTTTGGATTTCAAATAAGATTTTTTTTAAATAAGACAAAATAATGCAGATTGACTGGTGGCATTGACATCTCATTACTACATATGCAGGAAACGCTATTGCTTATTATCAGTCGTGTTGTTTGTTATTATCAGCTTTTATAGTAATAAGCTAAAAAATGTTTACATTTTGATGCTAATTTATTGATATTCCAGATCACTAAAAAACAAATTTGGAAATATCAGGATCGTAAGCCCACATTTGAATATTCTTTAAATGATTTCGAAATTTCCAATATAAATTAGAATCATTAATCATGTTTTTGCTAAAATGTGTCACTGTTTTGCAACGGTAGGCAATAAGGAAATCATTTTTTTTGTGCAGTAACTTGATTAGAAGCTCGGAAGGACTGAGTGCATTTAAGATCAACAAAATTGAAGATTTAAGTTGGCAGTTCGAAACTTGCTACTAGTTGTGAAAGTTGCGGTAGAAATCCACACGGTGATAGGATGATTAAAATAGTCATAAGCCAACATGGGCCAAAAGATGACACCGCTATATTATATTATATTATATTATATTATATTATATTATATTATATTATACTATATCATATGATATTTTATGACATTATATTAATTTATCCTACATTGTATTCTCATGTTATATGCTCTTCCGGCCATCAACTAACTTCAACAATTTATTTTTTTATTTTTACTGCATCGTTAAGCTTATCTTTTCGGCTGATTAAAATTTCTTGTCAGCGACAAACATTGAGTGTTAATTTCTGTTGAGTGTTAATAATGCTTTTAATTTATAAATTGAGTGTTAATTAGCCATTGGCCCCAAACCGAATTTATTAACTGGAGACTTGTGCTAAACTACACAGCCTCCGCAGAGAGGCCTTCGATCTGACGTTTGTGTGTCATCAGAAGTCCTACGTAATACTTTGTTACTACGGACATTGTTCCTGGACCACCCACCCCAAAGCTCGCGGTGTCTACAACTACTCACAATAATACTTCTATTAATACTCGCATTACTACTTCTACTAATACTCACTTAATACCATCGAGGAACCTATCTACGTCGCGGTTGATAGGAACCTACCTACGTAGAAGTTGATAATAGAACGTACCTACGAGGAAGTTGATTAGAACCTTCCTAGGTAGAAGTTGATTAGAGCCTAGCCACGTGGGCGTTGATTAGAACCTACCTATGTAAGAGTTTATTAGAACCTACCTACGCGGACGTTGATTAGAACCTACCTACGTGGACGTTGATAGGAACCTACCTACGTGGGAGTTGATTAGAACCTACCTACGTGGACGTTGATAGGAACCTACCTACGTAGGAGTTGATTAGAACCTACCTACGTGGACTTTGATTAGAACCTACCTACGTGGACGTTGATAGGAACCTACCTACGTAGGAGTTGATTACAGAACGTACCTACGAGGACTTTGAAAAGAACCTACCTACGTTTACGTTGATAGAAACCCATCTGCGTCGAGTAGGTGTATGTAGGCGTTACCTGACGCTTATTGCGTCCAGTGCACGCGTTACGTGATATTTTTGTGTGATGCCTTTAGATCGAATTGAACTATTTTCGGAGCTTTCATGCCTGCTCCATCATCACATGTTTTTCTGTTACTGCACGTAGCTCACCAGCTGCGCTATTCTATGGTTGTGGTGAGTGTAGAGGTTTGCATTTGGTGACATTATCACCATTGTAGCAGTTAAATATCCTTTCGCAGCTTTCTTACATTTCATTCTGATTTTTAGACTGTAAAGTAGATGCTAGATCACTGCCAAAAGAGTTTTTGAAGACTTGCCCCTCCATTCGCGAAGATGACGTTTGTGTAGCACTATGAATTATTAATTTGTGTCTTGAAGTTTGCTGCTATGTTGTGAATATTTTTGGTTATTATATTTAGAGTTTCTTCCCATTATATTTGACAATGTTTTCTTACAGTGATTTTTAATTGTGTGCGGCCTTTCTGACTGGCAGTTTAATAAAACTCGAACAACTAGGCAAATATTTCGGTGGTTGAGACCCAAATAAATCTTTTTGCACGAAAAGATGTCTCCCTATTTTTCGTAATTTTCTTCATTCCTAATTTCGTGATTTTGATCGCTTGGCTGATGAATCTTTAGCTAAGACAGAACCTACTTACGACTTGATAGTAGGAACCTATATATATTCACTGACGATGGGGAGCAATGCTAGAGGCCAGCATTGCCTAACGTCACATTAGATTCATATTTCATTCCGTGGGTAAAAACCCTGAAGGGCATAGCGGCCTACGAAGTCCACTGTTCAAACCATAACGCCGGTTGTCCACAACCACCACTGAAACATGCTAAAGGTCAGCAAGACCGTATACTGCATCTGGCCAAACCTCTTCCAGTCTAAGCTCTTCTGGCCTAGCCTACACAAGTTGCAACGAATTCTCCACCCAAAATAAACCTGAGCGGACGTAACCTAACCTCATTGGCTTCAGAAGTTAGATAGGCAGTTTAAATGAGCTGGTAGAGCCATTCATTGGTTGCAAGAATGTTGTGAGCCAGGAAAGCGTGAAGAGGTTAGGCCAGAGTAAGTGCGGCCGGATGCAAAACTGCCAGTTTATGAGCGGGCATGCTCAAGTATTGGCTGATGGCCTACGGTGCTATGAGCTATCGGCCTCGAAAGGAAGACTTCAAGTCATCGAATCGCGAGATGCATTGTGGGATCGGCCAGCAATGTATCACTGGTCTGGATTACGGTGTTCCAGCGTGGTGTGCGGCTTCTAGATCTGTGGCTGAGTGTAGATATTGCATGATGGGACTGGGTTACCTCAGGGAAATGAGATAGACATGTTCCTAATAGCGATTCACCTGTTGCCCTCTGTGGGTCGATCAACCTGACCATGTTTGTCCCTGCAAATTGTAGGATCAGTGCGATGCCCGCCACCCACTTTTTCTGTTGGAAAGAGAGTGTGTCATTATTTGGACATAATAATTTTCACGTATTCACATTCAAAATATTTTTAGTTAACGCCCACGATCAATCGGGCGCTGAGTAGCTTATTGGTGCTATATTTCGCGGAGCGGATGCCACGGGCAGTGAGCTGAAGCATGTATATAAATCTTAGTACGTCGTTAATAACGTTTATAGAGAAGCTTGTCCATTCACTGTATCGTCTAATGGTTTTAATCACTTCT
Source organism: Hyalella azteca (assembly GCF_000764305.2). NCBI lineage: Eukaryota > Metazoa > Arthropoda > Malacostraca > Amphipoda > Hyalellidae > Hyalella > Hyalella azteca. The sequence goes on from NW_025940728.1 coordinate 57,405, forward strand.
GCAAGTACTTTATTTTTGATAGACACAGTAATATTCCTGTGTTACTTTATACCATGATATTTATAGTTTATGTTGCCGCAAACACATACAATTGACAGTATTCGAGGGCGTCGGTGTAACATATCAGTAGCCTCATTTTAGCATATGGAAGTCTTTGTACCGTTATTCACAATCTGTCGCAATGCTTCAATGGAGTAAACATTCTCTTTTTCTTGTCACTTTAAAGTTTGCAGGAACATTGTGGAGGGGGGAGAAAAACCCAGGTTCGTTTTGTTAACTGCCACGGCGACATACGTACCTTAAACGTGGCACGCCTTGGACAATAACCTATATATTTCCTGAGTAATAGAGACGAAAAAACGTCTACTAGTGTCCACAATATGGATAATATGCAGAAAATGATCTGGGAAGATTAGAAGGACAATTTTAATTTAAAATCGTCTGGAGGAGATGAAACGAACTATAGCTAAAACAGTTTAAACAGCAAATTCCTAAAATAATGAGTGTGTGTGTGTGTTATATTCACCGAAATTAAACAACTGACACGACTCTGACTGGTACGGCTCAGACTGGTACGGCTCTGACTGGTACGGCTCTGACTGGTACGGCTCTGACTGGTACGGCTCTGACCGGTACGGCTCTGACCGGTACGGCTCTGACTGGTACGGCTCTGACTGGTACGGCTCTGACTGGTACGGCTCTGACTGGTACGGCTCAGACTGGTACGGCTCTGACTGGTACGGCTCTGACTGGTACGGCTCTGACTGGTACGGCTCTGACTGGTACGACTCAGACTGGTACGGCTCAGACTGGTACGGCTCAGACTGGTACGGCTCTGACTGGTACGGCTCTGACTGGTACGGCTCTGACTGGTACGGCTCTGACTGGTACGGCTCTGACTGGTATGGCTCTGACTGGTACGGCCCTGACTGGTACGGCTCTGACTGGTACGGCCCTGACTGGTACGGCTCTGACTGGTACGACTCTGACTGGTACGTCTCTGACTGGTACGGCTCTGACTTTTACGGCTCTGACTGGTACGACTCTGACTGATACGGCTCTGACTGGTACGACTGTGACTGGTGTGACCGTAGTTTCCTAACAAAACTTCTCTAACTGCTCGCGCTGTGGGTTAAGAAAGTGTGTCACTATTTACAATAATAGTGACACAATAATAATACAATACACAATATGTCCCATTCATTTTATTGAGTGGTCGGTCCGAGCATTGCGTGCTTGTATGCGCTGTACAATCCCGCAGTGTGGCCCTCTATAATATCTCGGTAAAAAAGTACATTTTTTTACACAAAAATTCATTGATTTTCTGTGTATCCAAGCAATTGAACTCAAGGTTATTTTATTTAAAAAAATGTTCTCTGCTCCAGCTGCTACTTGGCCAATTTTAAATTCATTCTCGGAATTATATTTTTCATTTTTACAAAACCATTTATTCTGTTGTGGTACGTATCAGAAGTAACCGCTATTTTAGATACTAAAATTATGGCAAATATATTAAATGTTTTCGTTGCATTACTTGATATTTCTTGCACAAGTGTTAGCCTAACGCAAAAAAATATCACAAATATTCATATGCATCATTTTCATAACCTGTTCAATAGCTACATTTCACTGAACAATTTAACCCCTTTTTTCATTCTTGAATGTGCTTGTTTTCCGACTAGAACTCTTACTGCGAACTCGTTTTAGCTTTATTTTTTATCTCATTCATAATATGCACAATGTCTACACTTTTTTAAAAACATCATTTTATTTTGGACGATATTGATCCTTTCACTTTAAATTTTTAGGTCATTGGAGTTATTTTTTCGAAAGGAAATCTCACGTTGACTTCAAGTGCTCAGTCGAGTGCCATCTTGAAACGGTCAGTATTTCATGCTAATGATTCAGCAATAAATTCAGGGAACAACAAAGTCTCTCTTCGATTGTCTGGGTAAAACCTTTACCGAACTTTTTTCAAATGTTTGATTTGAAGGAGTTTTTCCAAAACATTTGATTTAATTTACACGTGGGGTTGACATCCCAGTCCTTCTCTCTGTAAATTTTTTGCTTAAAAAAAGTATTTACGTAGCCTGGTCCCATGTATTTGGCCCGCATGACTTGACGGAACATGAATGCGCATATGCTTCACTGAGAGAAATGAGTGGGTCTGGATGACCCACTTAGATAAGGCAACCGCGTCTAAAAAGTGATGCACTTTTTAGCGCATTTTCTCATTTATGGAAAAAAGGCGCTATTGTGCTCGTCATGTCCGTCCGTCTGTCCGTCTGTCTGTCTGAGACTTCACGTTTTCGTCGATTTTGAGAAAATGCGCTTTCTGTCACTCACTACAGTGATTACTGAGTTTTTTTTTACTCACTTGCCTCATACTTGCCTATTAATGGCCATCGAATTTCAGGCATGACTCATTTGTAGCGTCAGAAGCGATTTGACGCTATAATAAATGAGTTATACCTGAAATTTAAATTTCCAACGTAATAGTTCAGCAATTCACTCACAAATGGAAGAAGTGAGTAAAAAAAAGTGCATCGCTGTTTGTACACTGTTGACTCATCTAACTGGGTCATCCAGACCCACACATTTTTCTCAGTATTTAGACGGCCTGAGAAATTTGCCCTCCGATTTCTTCTTATTTCCTCGTATAAAGTAGAAATGATGGATACCATTAGCCAAAAAATAATTGTTTGAAACAAATATTTGTCCGTAAATGTGCATAATAAACAATTGACCTAAACACGATTTCAAGTTAATATTAATGAGAATCTTCATTTAATGTTCGAACTTTGTTTCACTTTCTAAAAATACGTTCAACTGAAGCAGCGTAGCTCGAAAAAATATTGAAATGATTCAGCTTTGATAATTCTTTTGAATTTCTTTATCCTGCCAAGTTATAAAATACATATTTATTTGATTTTAAACTTTATTTTATATTGTTTGAATTTTTGCACAAACTTTCTAACAAAGGATTGAATTTCTCACAAGAGGAATTCTTGCACGAAGTCATCTATAAATTGATCTATATGTAATTACAAGGTATGAAAGGCGACATCTATACCATACCTTAAAAAAATATAACTCAGTACTCGATCACTGCAGTGAGTGACAGAGAGCGCATTGTCTCGTCGACGAAAACGTGAAGTCACGGACGGACGCACAGACAGATAGACGGACGGACGAACATGACGAGCACAATAGCGCCTTTTTCTCCATAAATGAGAAAATGCGCTAAAAAAGCCTAACGCGGATGTGACTAAATGATTGCTAGAAATACATGCTTGAAGAATGCTTGATGGAACGATTGAATGATTGGTTGAAAAAAATGCTGGAAATGAAGCTCAGTAATATTTTAAAATCGCTTCCATGGATTTGTCACTAAAGCTAGAATTGGTTGACAGTTTGGTACGCCGTATTTGGAAGATGCTGCTGCTAAGTGGCGCCTCAGTGCATGGCGAAAAAAATAGCAAATAAGTTTTTGCGACGACTGTTGATTTGTCTTCAGGAATCGTTCCAAACTTCTAGAAAATTTTGCAGCAGTAACATTTTGATATTTAGTTAAAACAACACTTTTTTTCCTGTGTGTGTATTAATTACTTTTAAAATGGAAATAAAATTTTTAGGAAGTCAGAAATACTAAAAAAAAGTCACGGATTTTGCGACGACTGTTGATATGTCTTCAGGAATCGTTCCAAACTTCTAGAAAATTTTGCAGCAGTAACATTTTGATATTTAGTTAAAACATCACTCTTTTTGTGTGTGTATTAATTACTTTTAAAATGGAAATAAAATTTTGGGAAAGTCAAGAATGCTCAGAAAAAGTTACGGAGACATTATAAACCGGATAATGTCCCCATGACTTTTTTTACACCGAATTTGTGCAGCAAATTTGTGGCAGAGAAGCAAAGCTCTGAGTAAAATTTGATTGGGTCGATTTTAAAGCATTTTTTAAAGATGATAAGATGCTGGACAAAATGTGAGCTGGTGATAACCAACATGGAGGGCTAACCGACGTTTGTTTTCCCTCAGCCTCCACCAAGGAAGGACGGTGGACGTCGAGCTCGTAGATCTGCATGGGCGTCTTTGGGAGAATCTAGTTCTTCTCTGAGCATTTTTTTTCTTTAAACTTAAAATAAAGGACGAAACATACGATTGTTCACTTATTTTTGCACCAACGAATATAAAGGACGAACTAAAAGTTGAACTTTCATGTTTTTTGTGTAGTGATGGCATTCGAGAACGAAACTGAAGTTTTGGCTTATATATGTAGATTAATTTTGAATTAAATTTTATGGTCATTTTCCGCGAAGCTTAATAGCAAACTTCAGTACCGCTTTGCTATAAAGTTTCATGAGTCGCGTGAAGGTTGCTGAAAAAGCAATGAAGATAATTTTGAAAATTTAAAGTTACCGTCTTTCAAGTTAATTTCAGCAACTCATGTCAAGATGCATTTTAATTAGTATTTTTTTACAGTAATAAAAAAAATTTGCATACCAATCGAAATTGGTCGTTTTGCGTATTTAAATTACCAGTCCATATCCAGAATTGATAATCGGTAAAAATTTCGGCACGAAATCAATGAGTTAAATTTGCTCTGCTTTAGTAATGAAGGTGAGTGTGTTCAGCAGTTTTTTGAATAATTCTATAAGAAAATTTTCTGTATGAGTTCTAGTTCATAGGTTTACAGCTATTTGTGTATTACATGGCTAGAGATCTAAGAATAATATTTTCAACCTCCGTCCACTGGCCACATCTGGACCGCGATGTTCGCTCACTCTAATAGAATAGAATAGAAGTGTCGGCACTGAAGAAATAGGCCCATGGCCTGTTGCCGATTCTTGTTCATAGAATATAATAGAAGTGTCGGCACTGAAGAAATAGGCCCATGGCCTGTTGCCGATTCTTGTACTCGTGACTTGATTCCACAAGGGATCCAGCCTTATGAACCCGATCTTTCCATAACTGACGAATTGATTGAGATAGCTGCTGGACTTATTGCCTGGTCCGTAAGGTGCTAGGCATTTCAAGACTGGACATATGCTCCTGCATAGCTTCGTCTAATCTGTCCTTGAAGGCGTTCATACTCGGAGCGTCAACGATGCTATCAGGGAGGCTGTTCCACATGTCGGTGACTCGAAGCGAGAAGAAATGTTGTAGCATGGATGTGTTACAACGTAGTTTTTTTAGTTTATAGCCGATACCCCTGGTGTTGGTTCTTGTTTCAAAATCCAGTAATCCTCTGAGACCTTAATGGTATTTCACACGGCATATCACAACCTTGCATGATTGTACTAGCAGTTTCGTTAGGTTTTCTAAGTACCATATTTAAATCCTAATATTCACACTACAAATCACAATATTCACCATTTAATTATTAGCGGTTTCAGCGTTTAGTAGGCCGTAGGCCTGTCGCCGATTTTTAACATCGCAGAACACACACGGCATTTTGCGGTCTCGAACTCGCAATTCACTGCTATAATTCTGCTGTGCTTAACCGCCCGGCCTCCTCGCCGATTCTGACCAGAAACTTTCGCACAGAGCTGGGATCGAACCCGAGCCTCTCTGCTCGAATCCTAGTACTCTGCACTTTAACCACTGGGCCAACCTGCCTATACCTTAGGAATGAATTTAAATGCGGAAATCGGGTCATCGATGTCTAAGCGTTGACTTCGTACAGAGAGGATTGAAATCGTGAATTATGATTAGCAACCGACGTTTGAAATAATGAGATATCATTATAACCGACCATGAGGTCACGATCGACTGTCGGTAATGTGTGTTTTCAATAGTTGGTGAGCTATTATTTCTTATTCTATTTTTAGTGAAAATTGGAATCAAGTCATTGTTTTAAATCTTTCGTTTTAAATTTTTGTGTTTCAAGTCTTCCGATAATGAGGCGCATCAATTGTAACAGAAAACCTGCATAATTATGTTGTTCATTGTGCTTGGTCTATTAAAAATACTATTAATTAACCGATCATCAATTAAATTTTTTCTGTCACAGGTCAACTTGATACTCACAGTCATCGTGATGATGGCTACCCAAATCCAAGGCTACGTTCAACAAGTAAATCTGCCGCCGTCGGAGGAGTCCTACAAAATATTGTTCATGGTGCCTGGGAACTTCCCCAGTCATGTGAAAATAATCCTTACGGTTGCCACAGCCCTCGCTGACCGAGGGCATCAGGTGAGAGCAGCTCCAAGAGCCATACTTTCAAAACTCGCTAAGTGAACGTAAGTACTTACGCTCTATTTTCTTGTCCATAATTGGTGGATTTTGCTCGATAGGCCGTCAATGATTAGCTAATGAACTTACGATCTCTTAACTTTTTTGAAGGAGCTCAGGAGCTCTACTATCAAAGTCACAAATGCACGTAGTGGCTTAAATACAAGTAGCAGCCGAAGTACTTTATTTATTGTAGGGTCTAAAGTACAAGTATATAAAGGTCTTCATACACGTAGCGGCCAAAGAACACGTAGCGAAGCAAGTACACAAACGGGCTTAGTGCACTATATAGCGGCCCAAACACATGTAGCGGCCTATGTGTACATAGTAATTAATTGCCAGAACAGTTGCAACGTCCTCATAAATCCGGTAGTTTATAAATTTATAGCTGGATAAATTGATAGCGATAGCAGTACGATAGCTGAAGCTGAAGATAGCTGAAGCTGGCAATAGCTGAAGCTCTGGCTGAAAATTTACAAACAACCTGATTTGTTAAGGGCGTTGAAACTGTTTTCGTAATTCAAGCTTTGATTTTCAATCTGTATTAGCTCAAGTACACATATCGGCCTATGTTCACGTATCGGCCTTATATAGCTGTCGCGAACGGAATAGGTGCACGAACGGGCTTGGTAAACTTAACGGTCTGAATACACGCAGTAGCCAAATAAGTACTTGTAGTAGCCGTAGTGCACGTAACGGCATATTTATCGTCATTGATTTATGTGTCAAGTTGAACAGCCGTCAGTGATTGGCTGACGAAGTTATAAAGTCGTACATATTTTTAATTTTTGTCTGACCCCAGGGTTCCACTTTCAATCCATGCACGTTTCGATGACGAATTTGTCTGTTCATGTATAGTGTGCTGCATTCATGTGTCATTCACCACTAACGTTCAAATGCGACAATTCTATCCAAGGTTTCAACTCAATACTTTATAGTCTAGCAGCATGGGCTTATGATAGAAATTATTTACATGTATGCTTAAATTATCAAATTGTGAGCATATCATCCGATTTCCTTCAAATTCATTTTTTATTGTAAAACAGGGAGAAATAAAAAAATCGATATCGGACATCGCTATTTTTGAGGTATAAATCAATTATTGCTTCCTTCTAAGTAATATATTTTGAAATTATATATGTAGATATTATAAATTATTATCAAACATAATACATATATATTATAATTATCTATAATATATATTATATATATACATATTATATATTTATAAGTCCACACTAAATAACTTGACATAACAAACATCAAACAAACGTTGGTGTTTTTCCTCGGCTGTTATGTCGTCGACATGGCAACCTGTCTTTGAGCACACCGGGGAAATTGTGTGGGTGGTTCACTCCTAAGAAATGTTGATGAAGTTGCAATAACATTGCGGTGCGATGACAGATGTTGGTTAACGGATATCTGGCGTTCAGTATATATACATATTATATATTTATAAGTCCACTTATCCGGACTTTAATTTTATATTCGCTTCCAGTTGTTAAGTACAAACTAATTGCAGAGTACGCAACCGGACGCGATTTTGTCCGGGTTTCTAACCCTTGTCCGGTAATGTTACCAATTCTGTCCGGTTATTGCTGGATATATATAGATAAACATATATAAATTTTTTATCTTCCATCAATTTCACCTTCTAAAAGACCGATAATATATTGTTTGATCTTGGAATATAGGTGCTGTGAATCATTTTATTCGCGTGACTTTCATTTATGTTGAGTTTTTCCGTGTACCAATGAAAATGTTTGGTGAGAAGTAAAAAGTACGTGGACTATAAACAGGTCGTAAACTGAGTCATATTATTGACTCATAATTACTCCAGTAAGACGTAAGCTAGATTTATCCGCCTATCTAGCACGTTATAGATCTTTTGTAGATCGCTGGATGTGAAATTCGAATTTCATCGTTTATTTGAGCGCAGAAAGGTAAAAAAATTCCTATTTCACGTTTATTATCTCATTATTTTTCCAATTTTTGATATAGATAATGTACCAATTGCCGTTTTTCCATTACAGATCTCGGTGATCGGCGGCTCACTCGCTACTCAGCATCCCAACATCACATATTTATACAACCCCGATTTCAGTGAAGCCATTAAAAAGTATAAATATTTTGATACCGCTGGCGATGGCTGGAAGCACATAGAGCACACGAGGAATCTGATCGCTTCTGCTTTTGAATCTGCGTACGCATCCGAGGAGTTCATGGATGTTTACCGACGGCGGAAAGAATTTGACCTCATGGTGGTCGATCATTTGGCCTTAATTGTGGGTTTACATGAAAGTTGTGTTTTGTATACCTCCATTTTTTACATTTTAGTCTAACATTTATAGCTGCGTTGCATGTGAAATCGCTCTCAGTCGAGGAATAGTTGAGAGATTTAGACTAGGAGAATTGTCTTAGAATAGAATAGAATAGAAGTGTCGGCACTGAAGAAATAGGCCCATGGCCTGTTACCGATTCTTGAATTTTTCGTGACTTGATTTACAAGGGGTCCGGCCTTTGGAACCCGATCTTTCCATAACTGACGATTGATTGAGATAGCTGCTGGACTTATTGCCTGGTCCGTAATTTGCTAGACATTTTAAGACTAAACATATGCTCCTGCATAGCATCGTCTAGTCTGTTCTTGAAGGCGTTCATACTCGGAGCGTCAACGATGCTATCAGGGAGGCTGTTCCACATGTCGGTGACTCGAAGCGAGAAGAAATGTTGTCGCATGGATGTGTTACAACGCAGTTTTTTTAGTCTATAGCCGTGGCCCCTGGTGTTGGTTCTTGTTTCAAATTCTAGTAATCCTTCTGGGACCTTGTATAAGCCATGATGTATACTTGTATGCTTCAATGAGGTCCCCACGCAGACGTCGATAACTGAGGCTTGTCTTGAATTGTATCGGTTTGAGCAGTAGATGGAGGATATCGTTTGTCCAATTACGTGGGTGGCATTATGTTACTGAATAACGGGCAGTTGACTAGGCTTCAAAGTTTCCCTTTGTTTAGTACATATTCGTGTGTGTGTTCATGTGAACGAAAAGTCAAACTATATAGTTTCGTGTCGTTAAGTTTTAAATAATTTTATTCAACCAATGAAGTTTTTGCAGTTATTTTGACACCATTATGAACGGATAATTAAACGAAATAGTTTCGTTTACCTTTCAAGTTGAATTTAGCGATCATTGTGCTATAGATTCGCAACTTTGTAACCCTATGTGATTCATTCTTACAGATCAATTAATGCACTAAAATTGCCAAATTCCTCGACATAAGTAATTTGATATTTTTCAATATTACAAACAGAAGTTTTTATCTCCAGGGCCTGGCACCATTCCTGCATGAGAGTCCCTTCATAATATACTGTACGACGATGTTGAATCCACTGCAAAGCGCCAACATTGGCAACATTCACAGTCCCGCAGTTCTGTCGAGTTCCGTAACAGACTACAGGCAACCGTACTCAGCTTTGGACCGCTTGAGAAATCTTTTCGCGACCCTGGCGTTCGCTGTTATTTGGAGTATTATCCTGAGATCAAAAGTCGACTCTGAAGTGGCAAGTTGTTGCAAATGTATTATGCGAAGAAAAATAAATACGTTAATAAATAACTTAGAAGTATATTTGTTGCAATTGTGTTTCCAAAACGTATTTCCATCAAAACACAAGAATTTGACGCGCTGTGTTATTAGTTTGTGGTCAAAATTATTAAAGGATCATTTATCAATCTTGCCTCTGGCAGACCCGAACCCTAGGGCATGTAAATCGTGTGTGCTTTTCATTCCGATATTTCAAAATTTAATGTCTGTCTTCCGTTGTGGTGCAGATTTCCAAGCGGTTTCCTGATGTGCCATCTTCGTACGAGCTGGAAAAGAATGCAAGTCTTACTCTAATAAATACTCACTTCTCGCTCGACGGGCCAATTCCTCTGTTGCCCAACCAAGTCATGGTCGCCGGCATGCTGCTGCGACCCGAGCGTCCTCTACCAGAGGTATTAACTACACATGCGATGCTTGGACATTGTGTCACTATAGTGGCTGCTAGTACAACTTTCAAATGCTTAAGATATTGTTTCACTGTAGTGGCGGCCAGTACAACTTTGAAATTTGTATGACATTGTGTCACTATAGTGGCTGCCTGTACAACTTTCGAATGCTTAAGACATTGTGTCATATAGTGGCGGCCAGTAGCTACAACTTTCAAATGCTTAAGATATTGTTTCACTGTTGTGGCGACCAGTACAACTTTCAAATTTTTATGACATTGTGTCACTATAGTGGCGGCCAGTACGACTTTCAAATTCTTGGACACTGTGTCACTATAGTAGCCGCCAGTACAACTTTCGAATTCTTGGACATAGTATCACTATAGTGGCGGCCAGTACAACTTTCAAATACTTAATGCCAGTAATTATCCTACTACTGGCATCCTGTAAAGGGTTATTGGATCCTTCCCTAGTCATGCAGTAGCACCTATGCACGAGGCAAAAGCATCGTAAATAGTGACAGAATTTGAATGTTTTACTGGACGCTTCTACTGTCCCGCTGTACAAGTACTTACGAGTACTCTTCCTTGACTTGTTCGATTTATTTATTAAATGAAAATACAAGAGATTCTGCAGGAAAGTCGTGTTGTTTATATCACAAAAGTTTTTAATTGACGTTTTTTGTGCCTACGAGCTATATTTAGCGTGCTTTTTTTAACATTAATACTCAGCTTAGTTCTGAACTTATGTCTGACTGTCTCATCAAAATTAGCGATCAGAGTCATTATTTCATATATTAACGATCGGCTAGCTGGAAATTCTTAAGAATAAAATACTTTGTAATGTTGTAAGCAATGTTCCCTGATGATACAGAATGTTTGCTATTGCATACAAATGTGAAATTATGAAAATGTGAAAACAAATTACCCATGTTTCTATCACAAATAACGCATTTACCAAATTCCATTTTGAATTAATGTATTGCCTTCAGTGACCAAGCAGTATTAGGTTACTCAATCTATGAGATGCATTTACCTTCATCGGAATAATCAAGAATTTGTCGTAGTTAGAGAAAATTTTCTTATGAATAAAAGTGATCCTTTTCCATCAGAAAATCGACAGCTTTGTTCGAGGCAACGCTTCAACGATCCTGTTTAGCACGGGCACTTTCATTCGTCTGAACACTATGCCAAAGAAGTTAAAGGAAATGTTCTTCTCGGTCTTTTCAAAGTTGCCGTACAAAATCGTTATGAAGTATCACGCTGAACCAGGGGAGTTTACAAATGTAACAAATATTCACTTCTTGGACTGGATACCTCAGAGTGACATATTAGGTAAGCTTATTCTACAGCCTATTCATATGCCATTATAGAATAAAATAGAATATGAGTGTCGGCACTGAAGAAATAGGCCCATGCCCTGTTGCCGATTCTTATTTTTTTTCGTGACTTGATTCACAAGGGATCCGGCCTTTGGAACGCGATATTTCCATAACTGACGAAAGATTGAGGTAGCTGCTGGACTTATTGATGCCATTACAATTGGATACCTTCTAATACATTTCATAAGGAGAAAAATTCACCTGGACTGGTTGTAAACTTTATGAAAAGTATTGACCCAAGTATGCTGTATCTGAAATTCTTGTTACTCATACCTATTATCAAATGTTATCGTAGGTAATGAAATGTGTCTTCAATTGACGACTGCGCAACTTTCAATATTGGTTGTTATTTCGTCGAAAATTAGGCAAGATACTCAGTAGGAAATTACTAAAAGTTCCGTATTTATAAAAATTGAAATAAATTTCTGCATATTGTAGGGGGAAAATTTTAAAATATCAGTTTCGACTGAAAATCACTGTGAACGCTTTCAAAATGAAATTTGGGGTTGAAAACTGTTCATGATTAAATCATTGAATGTGAATTAATGAATGACAAATTATTCAATTAAGTTGAACAATGTTCAAAACGGGAATTTTAATTTGTAAATCAACTACAAAATTTAACTGATCAACTCTACGTTCTCAGCCCACGCCAACACGAAGCTGTTCATCAGCCACTGCGGTGTCAACGGTGTTCAAGAGGCCGTCTATTACGGAGTGCCGATGATATGCATTCCTGTGCAGGGAGACCATCATAAAATGGCTGAAATGGTTCATCATAGAGGCCTGGGAATACGACTAGAATGGAAGAAATTTTCAGAAGAGATCCTAAATCAATCAATCCATGAAATAATAACAAATACCAGGTAGATACTTTATTATATAATAATAATATAGCGGTTTTTGTGTTTATTAGGCCGTAGGCCTGTCGCCGATCTTAGCATTACAGAAAGTCCACAGCTTGTTGCAGGCTTGAACTCGCAACTCACTACATCAAATTTTCTTTGCTTGAATGCCCGGCCTCCTTGCCGATTCTGACCAGAAACTGGCGCACAGAGCTGGGATCGAACCCGTTCCTCCCTGCTGCAATCTTGGTACTCTGAACTGTAACCACTGGGCCACCCTGCAATAGATGCTAGATCAATTATGCATGATGCCAATCTGCAAAATATATAAAATAATAATCGAAAAATTTTAAACTCAGCACGTTTTTTTATAAATGAAATTCTAAATTTGAAATGTATTTTTTGGAGGTGTCGAGTATTAGCAAATGAATGACTTTTTATGCGGTAAAATTCGTATATTTTTTTAGACATTCATCACAAATGCGTGAAATTTTAATCAATATTATGAATTTATTCTCAAAGATTTTATTTGGAGTGCAAAAATAAGGTTTTGCACCGTCAAATCTAAAGCTGAATTTGTAAATTCTCTATAATTTTAGTATATTACTTTTCACACGCGGAGCTGGTGATCATATATTTTGAGACTAATGTGTACAATTTCAATATTTCATTTACATGAACAAATTTATGTCTAACATATACATGGCTAACATGAACAATTTTATCCCCCGCAGCTACCGAGACAAAGTTCATGAAGTTTCATTGATGTGGAGGGACCAGATGGAAAGTCCCCTGCAAAGAGCCGTATACTGGGTGGAATACGTTGCTAGGTTCAGAGGTGCACCGCATCTCAGATCTCCAGCCATGGATTTGAGTTTGATACAGATATTCTATTTGGATTTGCTACTTGTAATTCATTTATTTATGTACGTGACGTATAGAATTGTATTCCGACGACCAAGTTTCCATTTCAGCTCGATGTATCGAAATTTGAAGAGATTCTTTGGTTTCAGCCAAGAAGGAGCTCGGTTGAAAATAGAGTAGTGTTTCACAAAGCATAACTGTAGCTGCGAGCATTATTGAACGTGTTTAGCTTCTTCTTGTATATGAAAACTTGAAAGTTGATTATTTTGGCTGAAATAAAACGGAATTGTCCATTAGAAAAAGGCTAGTTGGACGGAATCAAAGCATCCTTTAATATCAGTGTCCCTGCATGCTGAAGTCTAGCCTGCACGTTAGCTACCCTGCATGCTGAAGTCTAGCCTGCACGTTAGCTACCATGAAGTCTTGCTGACATTTGCTGTACTGTTTATACATTAACGTCGTCGACTTAAAGTGCATAACTTACTCCCGCCACCTATCAATGTTATCAATTCTGATGCTCTTTATTGGAAAGAAATTTGCCATAGCAAGCATTTGAATCCTAATTATAGGAATTTTATTACTTTTTCGGTAAAATTATTTACCGAAAAAGTAATTCACGAGTTTATTTAACTGCAATCTTTTAGCATGAAAATTGCCAAAGATAGCCAAGCCCCAAAAACAGCAGATCAGTGGTCATGACTGGCAGGAGCGATTGAGGTGAAATGAGATTGAAATTGAATAGCACAGCCAACCGAAAATATTATATGAATATAGCCGGTGCATGCGTAGCGAATGATCGTTTTCAATATTATTTATTTATAAGTGGTCGATAAACATTCATTCAACAGTGACACATCAATTATCAGTGTTCACTTTTAAAAATTTAACATGATAGTCAAAAATACGTTCAGAAATTCTTTCCATACATGAACGGTGATTAGTTATAATATTGTACTACAGAAGTGTTAACACTATGACCCAAATTCTTTCCAAGTAAATGTTTTATGACATTTGTATTATATGGTACCAACGATCATCCTAGGAACTGCCCTTGAAACTGGGGAAACTCACAACTGTAAAGTTCACCCATGGGTGGTGTGGATGCGCATTTTTTTATTCTTTATGCCCAGATTTTTTAGTTATTTTCATCTGAAAAATATTATTCTTTATTTATTAGCGTTGCAGTTAAATAAATGATGGCACGCAGTTGTGTGCTTGACTTTTCGGAATTTTTTTTCCATAATTCTTATTAGCTCATCAATTCATCTAGTAAGTATTGAGTTTAAATATTCTCAGTTCTCTAGTATAATCCTAATTATGTTGTTTTTAGGCTATTTCCTAATTTTGTAAAGACATGATTTTATAGATTTTTGGCATCCGTGTCTTAAAAGGAGCTGAAATTCTTCGGTCATGCGGAATGATAAGTACTGACGAGAGTAAAGTGGAATCGGTTGCGGACTTGCGGTTCTGCCTTCGCTAAATTGGTTCCTCGAGATTTTAAAATTTTAACTGGACTTACGTTGTTAGCTAATATTAGGCTGTATGTATTTTATCTAGACTGAAGTTCCATCGCTGATTACTATGGCCAATGCGTTTGATTCGTCCGACGAAGAAGATAGATTTGCTGAGAATGATATCCAAACTTTGAAAGTTGACAGGTGAGTTGCTGCATCTTTCGAGTTTCGATTATATACGATTAATAATTTCGATTAATTATTATATACTATAATACCATTTGCCATTAGTTACAACCATTCAAGATGGAACCTGCTTCAGTGGATATATGAACAGGCAAAAAAAATTCATTTGTACTGATTGTGATTTGTGAACATTTGCTTAAATAGGTAGCTTAATTTTCGACTTAGTGAGCAAACTCGATCAGCCTATTAGCCGCAGGATGGAATTCTAATTTCGAAGGTTCATATATTATTTTGATCCACCATTCCACCCAGGGGAGGAAAAGATCTACTCTGTGAGCCGCGACTGGATTTTTTGAGCCGCGAAATAATGAATTTTCAAGCCGTAAGCCTTTTTCTCAAGCCGTGGAAAGCCATTCTTGAACCGCGAAGTTGCAAACTCTTGGCGGCGATGGCACGCGCGCGATTCACGAATAAGCTCAAATTTTGCCCTAGAAACAGCAGTTAAACATTATTCCCTAATTCACATGTAGTTTAGCTCATGCTAATGCCTACCTTACGATATTGCAAAAATATAACACGGTTTTACAAGAGTCTGAGAGGCGAGTTCAAGATCTTCATCTCTGACATAACGCTCTTGCTGCTGTCACAGTTTAACATATACAAGTATGACGACTGACGAGAGCGTGGTACTAAACCGCGGAGGCGCGGACTTAAATATTTGATAATGATAAATTTTATGATAAAGAAAAAAAGAGTCGAACATACAAAGTTCGGGAAACACTTGTTAAGATGTTTTGACCAACCAGTGAACAAAAACGGTTCACCTGCAATGAAATATAAGCTCAAACAGAATAACTTGAGAAGGCCACTACCTTATAGCTACGACTAATATAATTTAAGAAACTAAAAATCATTAACATGACGAGACTCTTTTATGAGCAATTTAAGACATGTGTTGTGTGATTCTAGGCAAAAATCCATTTGCGACGTTAAACATCTTATAAAAATTTCCATTTTTTTCAATGGAAGGTAAATGTGAGTTTATTTGCATTTAGAAAATATTTAGACCAACATGAAATTTTGTGGATAGGCCTGCTCTACACACAGCTAGTTTCACAGGCTCAAAATGTTTACGAATGCTTAGGCCATACATTCAAAAATACACATGAATGCTTAGGCCATACATACATTGAAAATGCGCATCATTTGTTTTTAATTCAAATGGAAACGAGCATGATGGAAGACCTATTTGTTTGTCACACTTCAAGGAATAAATGAGAAAATAAACTACGTACATATAATGCTAAATTCATGTTAAAAATGGTTCTCTCTTAACCTGGGACTCCTTTTTATCCACGTAGAGAAATTGAAAAAAAAAACGTTTCGTCAGAAGAGCTTGCAAGGGAAAGCCGTTTGAAAGGGGAAAGAGAAACGCCGTTCGAGAGGGTCGCTTGTTGGAGACCAACACTGCCCTGCTTCGATAATACCACCTTGGTTCCTTCCTCCAATACTGTATGTAGCCTGCCCTTTAACACTTCTGCCCACAAGTGTTGAATCATTGAGTGTTTGCGGCTTTCAAATCCATTTAAGTAGACCTATCTGCCAGCAGGAAACCAACCTGCTACGTATAGTATGGCCTAGCGTCATCTGCAAATGCACAAACATTTTGGCATCATTCGGACATTTAGTGCCACAGCCATGCAGTGCATGTGGTGCCCGCAACCGACCCGTCCTGTGCATCGAATCAGCCTATGATAAGAACGACCATTCATCGAAAGACGATTAATTTTGGAACACAACTAAACTATGTGAAACCTAACCTCAGATGATGTGAGCTAAAAATTACGCAATATAATGATGTAACAAAAGTCATATTCCATCTGTTGTTTAGTGGTGCATGTCAGATTTCATGCAATTCCACTGACGAGCTGGGCTGATTGATCGCAGTTCGTTGTTTGCTGAGCACAGTTTAGTTTAGAGCAGGGTGGCCCAGTGGCTAAAGTTTAGAGTACTAGGATTGGAGCAGAGAGGTGCGGGTTCGATCCCAGCTCTCTGCGAAGTGTAAATCGAGTGTCCTTAAGAATGCAGGCTCTCATAGACATTACACCAACGTTCTATCAATTTTGGAAATGCGTTGCAATGTACTTTCTTGTATGCACTCACTCTAATTCTGATGAATGACAATTCAACACCAAGTTATGATATCTCTGGTAGATAAACAAATTTTGATAAGTGAATAATTTTTGAAAGTTAAAAACATAATCTTGTCATATATACTATCGTTTGATTGAATTTGTTTAAAATGCTGGATGCCGTTTGGTATGGAAAATCCTTATGCCATAATGCATGGAGAGTGATCACTGATCAAATATCTGAACTTTCTTGGAACTATAGTCAAAAGATCAATAAAATTATTTAATAATAATAATAGCGGTTTCAGCGTTTAGTAGGCCATAGGCCTGTCGCCGATTCTTAACATCGCAGAACATTCACTGTATCTTGCGGTCTCGAACGCGCAACTCACTGCTACTATTCCGCTGTGCTTAACCGCTCGGCCTCCTTGCCGATTCTGACCAGAAACTGGCGCACAGAGCTGGGATCAAACCCGTGCCTCTCTGCTACATTCCTGGTTCTCTGAACTGTAATCACTGGGCCACGCTGCCCAGTCAATCATTTATGGTCACCTGATTGCGAGAAGACAAGTGTGGACTTACCGTTTAAGAGCAGGCCTCAAAGTCATTGGCCAAGTAGCAAGTAATACTGCCGCTTGTCTCCCCAGACACGCACATTCACTTGGAAACCTGAAATAAAAGGCCGGTATGAGGCAATGCATTCCACAAGGTACTAGAAAGCTAACATGAATTTATCAGGAAAGAAAATCCTAGCATTCCAAGAATCGGATTTTCCCCAAACCAGTTAATGTCAGCGCTCTTAAATTAAGCGCCCCTTAGGATTGGGACACATGAATAAGGCGTGAGGGATAAGTAAGAAATAATCTGTCTAGAGAAAAGTATCTTGATATGGGGTGGTAATACAAAGAGTTACGATACAGAGGTATAAGCTACGGCGTCAACCGTTAGGTCAGAAAACTCAACCGAGAGCTACATTGCGGGGGGCTTACTAAGGTTCAAATCGGAGGTTACTTACTAAAGTTAATTACTACTACGGGGGGCTTACTGAGGTTCCCAACCCAGTTATAGACATCGTACCTCCGTTCACCAAGTTCTTGTCCTCGTGACACATTACTCAGCATCTGAGGCAAGCTGTCAGCAACACGGTGTACTCGTAGCTAACTTTGTAAACACATGATGATTTGCTTCCACAAACTGCACACGGACATTAATAATAAAAATTTAAAGTAGCTTATAAACATTTTTAAAAAGTCCCGTTCCATTACACAGTAAACCTCATTAAGGCTCACTTAGTATGGGATTCTCATTTAACTCCAAAATTAAAATTAGAACGACACTTATAAGCTCTTCATATTTTCGAAAAAATATACAAAATATACCCAACACTGCAAGTATTTTAAAACGTTTTTATTAACTCAGCTTTGCGTTTGCTTTTTGTTAACATTGACAACGAAAATTAGCCCACTTCTGATTGCTCTAGAGATCTGAAATTCGGCATGCAGGCTATTTTTGCCTAACAATTTCAGATACAATCATATTAATTGAGTAAAGTATATATATATAGTATATATATATAGTATGACGTGCGGCGCTGACGTTATAGACGAGCAGGCGCTGACGCCTCGTATCATCGATACATACGTCCGTGCATATCCGTTTTTAGTCCGTTGTTACGCAATGGACTAAAAAGGAGAAAATAAAATACGTAAAAAAAAACTTTTAAAAACACGTTTTTCTTGTGGACTAAGGAGTAGAAAATAAATTATGGCTTGCCCCAAAAAACATGGGTCGGGCTGGACGTTCACCATCAAATTTCCAAAATTCGTGTGTTGTGTGCTTTTTGTTTTACGTAATCATAAATCTGCCCAACACACGTTTTTGGGGCAAGCCATAATTTATTTCCTACTTTTTAGTCCACAAGAAAAACGTGTTTTTTAAAAAAGTTTTTCTTTAAGTATTTTATTTAATACGCACACGATTATCCCTCAGGCCCCTATATGTACTCAACAGTCACATTTCAAGCCACAACTAAAAAAACTTAAATGTACAATGGCATGTCTTCTTTATGTGCTTTAGTAGTATGAATTCTAGCCAATTAAAACCCTTATTGTTACTGACACGGTCACACCCAATATGTAAATAAGTATTTTCCGGACGTTTCATATCCAAGGGAACACGCAAGCTTGACATCACCGTCAGGCCATAATAAATACGTGTACCAAGTTTCATGATTTCATCGAGCTACGTTCAGTACTTTGGGAGATATTCGATGTACACTGAATCTGGAGACCGGCCGCGGGTCCGACTGTAAATTCGTCCGAGACGTGGGAACGAAAGTGGCAACTTTCCAATTGATATTCTAGACGTATATAAATTTCTTGCTATATTAAACAACACACCAAACGTACCGATAGGCGGTAGTAAATTAGTCTTTTCCCTATAATAGAATAACTGTAGAGTGGTGTAGTGCGTAATGCCTTTACTATAGTGACGAAATCAACTGAGTAGGTAACTCATCGGTGTTACTGATATTCCCTAGACTCGAGAAGCTTAGCTTAGTAACCAACATATTTGCTTATTACGTAGTTGGCGGGCGCTCCATCGAAGTCATCAAAGTTTGAACTACCAAACTTGCAGTCCGACCTCATTTCAGGATGGTAAACGTTTTTGGTCAATAAATTTGTACGCGGCATAAACTATTCAATAGTTTTTCATCGAATCAAAGACGAGTAATGAAATTTTCTAGAAATAATTTAGAAGTACATAGATTAGAGGCTTAAAATTGAAACAATACTATATTAGAGCTAAGAAGCACCAGACACCGGTCATATACCTATGATTTCTTCCAAGTTTCGTGGACAGAGAATACGGCTGGTAAGGTAAGGCGTAATCGGGATAGTTTTCCGAACTTTACAATTGAATCATGTTAAAGACCATTCACGCTATAATTCTACTACTAGTCTACGTTCCGTTCGAAATGAACTATTGATAAGGCCATATGTATATGATGATAAGAATACTTACAGGTATCAAGCCACCATGCATCACCGACCGGCGCCAAGCCTAGTTGTTGTGGAAACGGGATTAGGAGTTATCACTGCACAACCGCACGTGGCAACAACATGAGCTCAAATGATACAGTGATACTGATACATCGGCCGGTGCACTATTCTTTATCGTTTTGCTGCCGACAACTGCCAACCGCTGGCTTGCCCTTCCATCACACGTCACGTGACCCATTTCGGAGCCGCGACATTTCTAACTCAATATATTTTACCTGACTTCCGAGCCGCGAGATTTCAAACTTACCTAAAAATGGGAGATCTCTGGCCGCGAAATTTCCGTTAAAAGTAGATGTATTCCACCCCTGATTCCACCAAGACCACTTTTTCGATCCAACATCGTTATTTGAGGCAAAAAATGAACTTCTTAAAGGCTTAAAACACGTATGCTAACTTGCTCAGTTTCTATAAAGCATGGTGCCAATCCATAGGTTATTCAAAAGAACCTGTTCTTATGTCATTTTGAACCGATCAACACTTCTTTATGGACCGATCGTAAAACACACCTTCACCGGCAAAAGCTTTCACACTTCTGAAGAAGGTGAGCTGACAGCTACACTGGCCGTGGGGTGTGGGTGGACCTAATTTGAATTTGAATGCATGCAGCGATTCAAAAT
>NW_025940728.1:78753-93256 GCF_000764305.2 Hyalella azteca
AGGGGGGGGGGTTGTGACTACGGTAGGGGGGGTTGTGACTACGTCCCATTGCCAGCACATTTACCAGGCTTGGCAAATAAGCTATTGCCTCTACACGCCACCGGAGTCATATAACATATAGGGCAGGGTGCAAAATCTCAACATATAAGCCTTACGGAATAAACCAGCATGAAGCTGACACAGAAGGTCCGCCGTCTTAGATGCCGCGTTGGGGAGATGCATTTAGAGGACCCCCGCGCGAGCTCCCTCCCTCCAGATAGCCAACTGCTGACAGCGCACCTGCAAATTCAAAAGTCCCTCAATTCACAATTTAAGTAAAACAAAAACATAAACTACAGATGTTAACACTTCCAATGGATACTTCTATTATTTATTTTCAACAATTTCAAGACATTATCATGCCAAAGCATAATCTTGGAGAAGTTGATCATGAATAGATCATGAATAAAGAATCGTTATTAAAGTATTGCAATGATTCCTGAATTTACCAACGAATGCTCCTAACATTGATTTTCAACAATTTCATAAAACAGCAACCAAAAAAAGTATTCTTTACCCACTCGGTACAAATTTAAGAAACAATCATAGTGGTAATGAAATAGCTTAAGAAATATGACACAAAGACTAGACTAAAAAAAAACACAGGGTGCAAAAAATTCGTCTTGCCCACAGAAATAGTTGATTAAAAATACAAGCTGAATTGTTATACCTAATTTCATTTGTTTCCGCAATAAAGAAAAATCACTTGGATTTATTTAAACACTGCACATCTTTCAACATGTTTTCTGTCAAGAACATATAAGCCTTACGGAATAAACCAGCATGAAGCTGACAGAGAAGGTCCGCCGTCTTAGATGCCGCGTTGGTGAGATGCATTTGGAGTACCCCCGCGCGAGCTCCCTCCCTCCAGATAGCCAACTGCTGACGGCGCACGCACCTGCAAATTAAAAGAAGTCCCTCAATTCACACTACACAACACTGTGCTACTTTTAAATGCCGAATGAACCCATCATAACACATAGAAATAAGTGCATGGGTCAAAGGCTAAAGGCTACTAAAAAAACGACACATGATTTATAGCCCATTCAATGAAAGTGGAACTTTCAACATTAGAAACAAGCACATAAATGCATTTAAGATTTTGCCTGACATTATTCGACAAGTCTCATTGCAGATTTTGGTTATAGGCTATAAATATATGTATATCCATATAAATACTATATTACATATTTTTACAAGGCCAAATCACTTTACAAATTAAATTGTTAATTCTGACCTTCAATACTGCATTCCTGCTTCTAAGAATCAGTACAGATGTTGAAGCATTGAATCCCCAGCCCAGTCAGAGGCCCCAGATTTCAAGTGTAAAAACATCACTGTAGATCTTGGTTTGCCTGTTGATATTAAGCAATTATAAAAAATGTGAATTGTTTGAAAGGTAGACATGGAATAATTGGTACTGCTACCTAATAAACTTAGACTTGCATTTTATACCATGATAGCAGACAACAATTGTACATTTATGTATTACAGATTTATAGGCACACCAAATTTATTAGCAACAATTTTGAGAGATTCTGAATTTTATAAATTTAATAAAATCTGTGGTGAACAAAGCATGAAAGAATTACAGTAACAATTCTGGGTTGTACCAACGAATACTGCTGCTGATAAATGTTAAAAGCAATCAAATATAACAAAACTAGGAAAGTATGAAGTGCACACTTATTACAATTTTAAGATATAAACATACTACAAAATAAATATAATAGGAACATGGAGCACAAAGACAAAACAACACAGAGCATATGACACAAAAAAAACGAGTCACACCAAAAATTTTGGAGTTATATTCAGAGCAGAATTATTTGACTTTTTTAGCAAAGAAAGAGAACAAAAAACAATTAAAAATTTTTGTAACATTCTGCATCTTTAAGCAAGTTAACTGTCAAGAACATACAAACCTCAAAGTTAAATGCAGCATGAATCTGAGAAAATCTTAATGTGATGAGTAACAAGGTACAAATTTTTTATCAAGTAAATTTGTGTAAAGCCCATAGATAGACCATCATAATGATATAAATAAAAGGAACAGGTAAAACAATGAAGTAAAGCAGCAAGTAGTTAGTGCAATGTTTACGAGATGCAGCAGCCTGCAACCTAAATGAAGCATAAAACACAAAAATGCAGATAACAAACATGGGCAAAGCTCATGTATAAAACAATTTCATTCTATTCGTATGGAAGCCTGCAATGTATTTACAGAGAAAACAAACTACCCCAATAACTGTTGAAACGTGGAAAATACTTGGAACAGAATACCATATGAACATACCTAAAACTGTTGAGTTATGAAACAATGATGGCTTATGTAGATGCATGCATGTTGATTATCATCAGGATTAGAGTAAAATAAAACTACGGCTTCAAGTGCGGTATGAAGAATTTACAGTTTAGGGCAGCTTATGGGAAGGGCTCTTGCTTCATATTTTCTGTTTTTTTTTTTCATTCTCTCTCCATTGTGTTTCATTATCCTTGTTGACCACTGGTTCCAGATCTCACTAGCAATTTTTGATCACAGCAAGTTTTACAGGTGTTCACTTTAGTACATGATCCCAAGTTTTATTGATCATGGCTGTTACATCAAAATTGTCTATGTTTTATAAGTGCTCACAGTCTGTGATCAATACCTGAGGAGTGGCTGCAAATCGCCTACACCAGATTGGTGGTGGTGGCCATCTATGATGGCTTATGCAATCCAGTGCTTCACCTGATTTAACAGTGATGTTATGCTGAAGATCTGTGGATTTCTTGCGGTGATCTCAATGGCTTTTCTAAGATGTGGAACAGGCATTTACATCACAAGGAAACTTCATTTGTAATCAAGTTTGTAATTTTATAAATATAATCCTCAATTATTAAATTTTGGAAAATGTGAACTATTATTTTCCATTACAAGGTTATGAGAAAAAAGAAGTGCAGAAATATACAGAATGTTAATCCAATGTCTTAATATTTCCATTGTCAATTTCATCGATGGGTCGGCCATTCTTGGTATACCATATTGATAAATCAGGAGGGGGACAATCTAATTTATCTGATGTTACCAAATCAAAGTGATTACTAGCAGGATGTTTGGAATAGCAATGGTAGAGAAGGGAAATATAGTTAGAGCTCCCACCAAGTGATGAATTGAATGGCGTTGTATATGATTGGGTTACACTCCACTTGAATGAAGGTGAAGATGGGTCAGGTCTTTGAAGAAGGTAAACATTTTTTTTTTGCCCAGCAAGCAAAAATCATAAGGTCAAATGATCCCCCATATTTCTTGAGACGATCTTCTGTTGAATCATTAGCATTGACTGAAACCCTCATTTTTTCTGAATAAATTAATATTGATTTTGCGAGACTATCACATCCTGAAGCTTTTTTCAAACCTGTACCATAAAAGGTTACAAGAGAATTAACAAGAACTGCATCAGGATCATGGGTTAAAAGAGATTTACTTTCTTCAGACTCCCAACTAGATGGAGTCCACATCTTGGTCCATTTGGGATCATCTACTATGGCAAGTAATTTCTTTGACAGAGTAATGCGCATATGTTTGTGAAGGTCTTCATCGTTATAACAATATTGAGCAAAGCAACGAAAGAGACAGTTGCCATCTCCTAAGATCCTCTTGATAAATCGGTTTTCAATAGCAAGTTGTGCATTCAACTCTGAAATGGATAAAGCTACAGAGTTATCATTTGGTTGTTTATCAAAGTGGCATTTAAGATGGTCAAATTTGTTAGCCAAGTTTTGGGTTTTTTTATTTGAACATTTCTTACAGAACCAAGGTCCATCAGGTATTTTGCGCATTTTCATACACTTCAGATGGAACCAATCTCCTCCTTCTGCATTTTGTGCCTTTCGTCGCTGAAGGTAGGATTCGCAATTTTTTGCATTGGCACAGCCAATCCACCTACTAGAAGAAATGTTGGCCTGATTTTTTTCATCATTTTTGATCTGACATATGCAGTATATTTCATTGTTGTTGACAGTTTTTGACTCTTCACTTTCTACAGCTGCCTCACGTCTAAAGTCCAAAAAAGACTCTTTCCTTCCAGAGCATGATGCAGAATAGTTGGTTTGTACTGTTTGACCTACTGATGACAATGGGGTTTGACTTTGGTGGCATTTTGCAACTATCTCTTCAGGTGGTAATGGATTACATGACTGGGCTGGGATTGAGGATGCATCATATGGTTTGAGGATTTCATCAATTTTTGGAATTGTTGTAAGAAAATTTTCAAGCTTTATCTTCTTCTGATTGCCATCTTTAAATTTAGGAGGAAGACGTCGCTTGGGCAAGTTGTTTTTAATGGTGTCACTTCCAAGTTCAGCCAGATAAGAAATTACAGACTTACTAAGTTGATTGCAATTCTTTGTTTTCTGCAAGGATTCCATGTGCTTTGTCAAGAAAATTTGTTTGGCTAGTTCAGCATCATGCTGCACAATATTTGTATTGCATTTCAGAAACACTTCTTTAGCTACATTGTCAACAGAGTCGTTTTCATTTGAGTCAGGCCGAAAGATGTTCTTTGATTCAAATCTATTTTTAACTGTATTGGCCACATGTGACATCATTCTTTCTGTTGCTGCCTGCGTTGGCTTCATCAGTTGGATGATTTCAAGGGAGCGAATGATGTTCACTGGATGAATTGATCCATTGATGTTTTCTTGAATATAATGGGCAAAAGCATCTGTGTATGTTTGAGATTCTTTACATCCATGCTTTAGAAGTCTGTTGCCATCATCTGGCTGCCATTC
Organism: Hyalella azteca; assembly: GCF_000764305.2. NCBI lineage: Eukaryota > Metazoa > Arthropoda > Malacostraca > Amphipoda > Hyalellidae > Hyalella > Hyalella azteca. The sequence continues at coordinate 83,566 of NW_025940728.1, forward strand.
ACTTTTGAAAAGTTTCATGAAGTTGATGTAGTCATTCTGTAAACAATTACACTGGTCAAGTCCTTTGCATTGCTCACCACATGATTCAAATTCAATATTTACAGAAGCAAATAGTGCTTCTATACCAGTGGAGTGCTTGCCATTCAAGTCACACTTTGAATGGATTGAAAACAACTGTGTGGCAAGGGCAATTGCTTTTGGAATTTCCAAGTAATTTTTACTTTCCATGCAGATCAAGTCAATCCACTTAGAATTTTGTTCCATCAAAAAAATCATGATTTCTTCTCTTGCTTCTTGGCCTTCCTTCCTTGTTTTCAATCCAAGATTCTGTGACACTTCATTTAAATTCATTACATTACAGGAAGTAATGCTAGAGCATGGAACCACTGACTCAAAATTGCCATTTTTCCAAAAATTAGTGAATTCAATGCAAGGTGTTTTCAACTCCTCCAATTTCAATATCAGACTGTCAACAAGGTGCTTGTATTCGAATGGCCCAAAGCAGGCATCCTGAGCTCTCTTCTCCATGTCAGATATGACTTTGTAAAGTCTCTGAATAAGCATCACTTTGCTGACAAATGACTCGTTGACAATAATTTTCAATATGCCTCTTGCTTTATCACTGAGGTGGCTTCGTGATTGCACAAGTTCTGGCAGGGATTCAATTAGTATTGGGATGTTCTTAATGATGGCGTCCAGGTGAAGGTGCAAGTACTCCGCAAACCTAGTCTGACACTGGTTTGGTATCACAGTAAACGTTGTTCCTGAGAAAATGTTGATGTATTTATGAATGATATTTTTAACAGTGTTATGGTCATTTACAAATGATGCAACAGCCCTACAACTTGCTAGAGTATCAGAGACCCATTGCGGCATTGTCTTCTGCAACAAATTTTCCATTTTATGGCAAAAATCAGGGAGTCCAATTAAGTTGCAATATTCATCTGATGATATTAGCTGTTGTATCATTCCACTACTTTTTCCAGTGTATACAGCAGCTGCATCTGTGCAAATAAATGCAACTGATGAGGGGTCAAGGAAAGTTGCAATTGTTTCTCGGAGATGATTTGTGGTTGACATAGCATCTCCTTGCCGGATCATTGTTACACCTAAAACAACTTCTTTGGGCAGTCCAGACTCTGATACATAGGTTGCAACAACAGCTTGTCTGGTGACATCCTTTGGAGCTGTACCTTTGTCACAACAAATCGTAAATTTTCTCTTACTATTGGTGGCTGAGAAGATAGTAGAAAAGTATTGTTTCAATGAGAATGCACAGGCTTCATAATTTGCTGACAACACATTTACAATGCCACTATGAGTTTGATGCCAATTACCTAAGGGATGGCTTAATTGAGATTTGCAAATAATGGCAAGTAAAGCACACAAGGCTGTATACAGCCTGAAAGGTAAACCATGAGATGCCATGAATATGCCAGCTATCATTGTGTTCTTTGTTGCCTTGTCCCTTTCTTCAGTAGTGGGATGTCCACGTTTAATTTGCAATGCATCTTCACACTTGCCAAGTTCAACAGCATCAGTGTGCTGCTTACTTAGTAAGTGCCTTTTCATAGATTTATTTTTACCTGTGGTGTCGGTGAAGGTCATTCCAGTGACCCAACATTCCCCAATTTTGTGACGGCCTCTACTAGGTTTTCCAAAGCGTAGACAAACTTTGCAGAAATGCATAATGCAATCCTTTTCCAAGTTGTATTGTGAGAGGAAATTTGATTCTTCACCGTTGCTTTTCATTGGTGGCAAAATATCAGCTTTCTCGTCAGATGTTTTCAAACTAATCTCCTCAAATTTTTTTTGGCAGCAACAGTCTTTGTATTCGTGCTTACATCCATCCATTGAAACTTTCAGTGAGTTATTGTAGAACTTTTTAGCAGCTGAAAGTTCATCACAGCATGCACACCTTGGTTTGCACATCAGAATTGGCTAAATGAGCTTTCTTGTGGGTGCAGATGTTTGGTAATTCTGTTTAGAAATAGCAGCAGGCATCACAACAGATGGCATTCCAACTGCCTCTTGTGCATCAACACTCAATTCTGATGGAATTGGTATGAAGTCCATTGTTACATTTGAAACGGTGCATGGTGCTGATGGCAGTGATGACACCGCTTGTGTTGTGACAGGCAATGTTTCAGCAATGCTTATTTCAGATATAGGTGGTTTGCAGTCCGTTGTTGCATTCAAATCAATCACTGCTTGAGTAGCAGCAGGCAACAATAGGTTTGCAGGTTTTTTCAGTGCTTGAGAAAATTTTTCCATCATGATTTTCTCCTTAGCCAGGAAGGGATTGTGTTTGCCCATCTTACAGTATTCACTGTAAGCATTTGTGTGCAGATGCTGGAGATGGTGCACTAGGTTGCTATAAGTTGTTTTATTGTATCTAATTTTTCTCTGACCAAATTTGCAAAACTTACAAACTGCCTCTAATCTATTAGTACCAGATATTTCTCTAACATCACAGTAAGCAAATTTTATTATTGGGTGAGACGCCATCATGAATGTTCAAGACTCAAGAATATGAAGATGAGTGAAATGACCTGAGGAGTGAAGGAAAAAGCATGCATTATTGTTTTTATTTAAACATCTATTATGACTCAAATTTTGTCATTGGCTTTTATTAAGTGTTGTGGAAGTTGTTCTATTTACCCACCCAACATTTATTTTTACGCAATGCACAATACTTATAATTTATGAGGACCCACGTTTTACAGTTCACTCATTGGCAGGCCAGACTAGCAAGTTAGCAAAGTTATCATACAAGGTCACTGAAATAAATAATCTCCAAAAAGACATCCTGCCATCACCATTCATTATACCACGTTCCACGCCCCTCAGACCACCCATGCTGGTGATAGTGGGCACTGGACAATGGTCTTGGGCCAAATGGGTTTGGCAATAATTGGCATTTGGGCCAAACTTGTCAAATGCTAATCACTAATTAATCTATCAAATTATTCAATGTATTCATCAATAATTATATTGAATTGATGAAACAAAATTATTTGAAAGTTTAATACATACCCTTCCCATTTGAATACTTAAAAATTGAATTCTACAAACAAATTAATATAGTCTTTATAGTGACCACATTATTCTGCATATGCTGCCAATAAAGCTGATTAGTCATTATAGTTATATGCATGAAAATGATATAATTATTTTTACGTACCTATTATATTATATATATATTATATAATTATTAATTTATTATTATTATAAATTTTAAAATTATTATTGAATTATAATTCAATAATATTATATAATTATTACAGTCTTACAGATTACCGAAATTGCATAATTCACAGGACCAAATCCAATACATCTAGTGATCTAGACAGACTAGGCTAGGCTACAAATAATTTTTTCGACGACTGACGAGTCTACTGTCTACGATACGATTGAAGGAGTGATAAGACAATAAATTACAAGGCACAAGCACAAGCCACAAGATGATAATAAAATAATCCATTTTCATATAAATTTGAATTAAATTTTTCATTTAAGTATTACTTACTTCGAAAGTTTGAAGTACAAGAGTTGAGAGTGTGAGGCCAGAGGCTACAAGTCTCCGACTCCGAGACCGGCGAGACGACTCGACGAGAACCCAAGCCAGCCGTCAACGAGTGCCAGCCAGAGCCCGGGAGGCAGGAGCCGGCACTTTATGTTTGAAGCACTTAGCACTAGCCACTGGTAACTTTGAGTTCGATAATAAATATGTAGCACTTGAAGTTGATAGACTGTTACTAGTAGGTTACCAGGTAAAACGTACGACGGTAGGATAGAACTTTAGAAGACACTTGTACCGCATTCCGAAAAACAGTTATCGACAATCTATCGCGGGAAAGCCAAAAAATATAGATGTCGGGCCCTATCAACAAAGGAAGATCAAATGTAGAGAATTAAAAGACTTTACACGTGATGCAAACTTCAAATACTATTTGATTTTCATTTAAAGTGCTGAATATACAAGAAAAAATTATTTTAATAAGTTTCGAACGCTTGAATTTATTTTATTTCTTTAGTTCTATTTTAGTCTTTCAATACTGAAAGGATTTACTTTAATTTTGGAATATAAGTATATATTATCAATACACTGCGGTAGAGATTATCAAAGATTTGTACATTATTCTCTTTCCAATTTAAACGAATAAACCATTTTTTTAAGTTTAAGAAACCTAATAACTCACAAGTCATTGAAGGACTGTTAGGCACTTAAAAAAATGAGTTGTTAGGGCACTTAAAAAATGTGTTTTTCTTCGTTTTAATTGAAAACGAAGTAATGTAAAAATCTGTATATTAATTTACTTATTATTTGTACAAAGAGGATGTGAAACTACCGATTTAGCAGGCGAGTTCGCTGAAGTGTCGATCCGGTTGAGAAAGTTCATTTTACGGGTAAGATGGTAGCAAGGTGAAAAGGAAATCAAGAGGCAAATTCAAATGGTCTATTATTGCTATATCTCAGTTTTAGCCAGGTGTAACTTTACATTTATATTAGTTTAGTGATATTGTTTTAAGAGTTTGAACCATATTTTAGAATCGGAATTTGGTATACAAATTGGAATCGGGAATAATTTTTGAAAGTTTTAAACATAAATGAGAGATAAAACTTTAAATGAGACTAAATGAGATCAACCAGAGATTAGGTCGTACAATAAACTACTGAAATAAAATTCAGTTTGATTTATTCGTTAACAATAACTAGCGGTTTGGGGTAATGCAAATTTTGCTAGGGTAGTTTCGATACAGCCAAGTAAACATGAGCGTTCATGGAAGGCAAGTGATATTCAAGGTGACGTTTTCGATGTTTTAAACATTAAATACGTCTTTAAGGCACAGTTTAAATCATCCTGTCGTACTTTATTACTACTTTTCGGTTTTTATTACGTTTTTTGCACATATTAAGTGCTTTATCTACTCCTAAGCTTGCTATTGAAGTTGCTAAACTAATGATTAAAACTTTGCGTATACAATCAGCAAAAGGGGAGTCTGTCAAAGTAATTATAAGTTCACCCTCCAATATTTAAACTTGGAAAAGGAGTTACGTCGAACGAAGGGTCAAATACGATAGATGATGAATTTTTCTATAAAGAACAGTGTCCGTTTTTACATAATAATAATTTTTAATCAATGTAATTGATGTTCAAAGACTCACGGACCATCATTTTACATTGTTCGAGTGATTAGGTATCGAGTCCACTGGACGAGCGATGGTGCAGCCGGAAGTTAGACCAGTTGACGACTGTTTACCACTGAGTGAGGGTGTGTAGGCCGGCCGTTCCTCCTTCTTGGGTACTGCGTTCATAGACTCCATATGACGTTGGTCATTTATAATGACCTTTGAATTGCACCATGGTTGCAAGTCGGCACCTTTCACTCAACAATTATAATTAAACTTATAAAAAGTATTAGTTAGTTGAAAATTTGTCTCTTAAGTTGACTGCAATGAACTAAACTTCATTAAGTAATCATTAGGCAGAGTTTTCCATCATGCACACTAAACACGCAATTCAGAGTTCAGACGAGCCGAACTTCATAACACGTGAGCTAACGTGCTACTGAATTGAATTGCTTCTTTCCCGCTACCGGTGATCTAGCGGGATGATCAATCGTATACTTAATGCAAGAGAATGAATAATGATGTTGTTTCTGATCAAACGAATGAAAACTTTTTCTGTTTCTGATCAAACGAACAAAAACTTCTGATCAAACGAACAAAAACTTCTGATCAAACGAACAAAAACTTCTGATCAAATGAATGAAAACTTCTGATCAAACGAACGAAAACTTTGGATCAAATGAACGACTTGAATTCTAATACGGATTGTTAATTTTAACATCGTATTTCCAAAAATCAATTATTGCATTTCTTTCAATTGAAAAACACATTTTTACATAAAAAAACAAAGAATTTTTTCTTACAGCTCCTCAGGAATGACGAATGAATGCTCCTATTGACAAATGACGATCTTACTCTTATACTAGCTAAAAATTTTAAATTGAATGATTTTGTCATTTCAAAGACTCCATTGATTACAGAACTTTAGTTTTTGGAAGTGTATTCAAGAAAAGTTTCTGAAATAGTAGAAACATTTCCATTATCATTCTGAAATAGAAGCGTCATTTCCGTTCTTATATACGGGAGCAGGCACATTATATTTGAAAAATTCAGCAGCAGCCAGTAGCCACTGGTAACTTTGAGTTTGATATTAAGTATTGTTACTAGTAACTCACTTGTTAGTTGTTACTAGTAGGTTGCTAGGTAAAACGTAGGACGGTAGGATCGAAGACACATGTTACGAGACAATCTCTAGACGGAAAGCCAAAAAAAATAGATGTCGGGCACTATAAACAAAGGAAGATCGAATGTAGAGAATTAACACTTTCACGTGATGCAAACTTCAAACACTATTTGATTTTCATTTAAAACGCTAAATATACAAAAAAAATTATTTAATGACAAGTTTCGAACGCATGAATTTATTTTATTTCTTTAGTTATATTTTAGTCCTTCAATACTGAAAGGATTTACTTCAATTTTGGAATATAAGTAGTTATTATCAATACACTGCGGTAGAGATTATCACAGATTTGAACATTATTCTGTTTCCAATTTAAACGAATAAACCATTTTTTTAAGTTTAAGAAACCTAATAACTCACAAGTCATTGAAGGACTTATGAGTTGTTATGAGGTCTCGGACAAATTTACGGCCAGACCCGCGGCCGGAAAGGTTTTCTTAGTGTTTTATGGGTTTTTCTAGTTTTTTTTTGTGTTTTTAATGGAACCTGTTCCTAACTGGACCTAACCTGCGATGTTTTCATTGATTGGCTAGGTTTTTTCTATGTTTGGAGTCCGGCGGCCGCGAGCCGTAAATTAGTCCGAGACGTGACGTGTTGTTAGGGCACTTTAAAAATGTGTTTTTCTTCGTTTTAATTGAAAACGAAGTAATGTAAAAATCTGTATATTAATTTACTTATTATTTGTAAGACTGTAATTACTGACGGTAAAATATCATATGAGCAATGATGGACTTGGATTTGTTGCGTGGTGACACAGTGACACTGAAGAGAAGAACGACATTTCAGAGTCAGGCCTTCGCAACGGCCATCAGCCAGGCATCACATATTCGTTTGTTAGTAAGAAGGACTAAGAAAGGGAAACTATAAACAGCAAAGAGGTTGTGAAACTACCGAGTGCGCAGGCGAGTTCGCTGAAGTGTCGATCCGGTTGAGAAAGTTCGTGTTAGTAAGGTGGTAGCAAGGTGAAAAGGAAATTAAGAGGAAAATTCATATGGTTTATTATTGCTATATCTCAGTTTTTGCCTGTGTAACTTTACATTTATATTAATTTAGTGATATTGTTTTGAGAGTTTGAACCATATTATAGAATCGGAATTTGGTATACAAATTGGAATCGGGAATAATTTTTGAAAGTTTTAAACATAAATGAGAGATAAAACTTTAAATGAGACTAAATGAGATCAACCAGAGATTAGGTCGTACAATAAACTACTGAAATAAAATTCAGTTTGATTTATTCGTTAACAATAACTTGCGGTTTGGGGGAATGCAATTTTGCTAGGGTAGTTTCGATACAGCCAAGTAAACATGAGCGTTCATGTAAAGCAAGTGCTATTCAAGGTGACGTTTTCGATGTTTTAAACATTAAATCCGTCTTTAAGGCACAGTTTTAATCATCCTGTTGTACTTTATTACTACTTTTCGGTTTTTATTACGTTTTTTTACACATATTAAGTGTTTTAATTGCTCCTAAGCTTGCTAAACTAATGATTAAAACTTTGCGTATACGATCAGCAAATGGGGAGTGATAGGAAGTAATTATAAGTTCATCCTCCAATATATAAACTTAGAAAAGGAGTAACGTCGAACGAAGGGTCAAATACGATAGATGATGGATTTTTCTATAAAGAACAGTGTCCGTTTTTACATAATAATAATTTTTAATCAATTTAAATGATGTTCAAAGACTCAAGGACCGTCATTTTACATTGTTCGAGTGATTATCGAGTCCACTAGACGGGCGATGGTGCAGCCGGAAGTTAGACCAGTTGACCACTGTTTACCACTGAGTGAGGGTGTGTGGGCCGTTCCTCCTTGGGTACTGCGTTCATAGACTCCATATGACGTTGGTCATTTATAATGACCTTTGAATTGCACCATGTCATAGAATCATAGTGGCAAACCAGAGCTTTTTTAGAATCAGTTCATTTTTAATTTCCTCATTTACCCAAGATTTATAAAATTTCCTTATGTATGATACTGCTGGTATCCAGGATACTTTACTGGTCTACTTATAGGACTCACAAATGAACTTGAGGGAGAGTCTAAAAAACTCTCTGCTTTGCCACTATGCCCCTGTTGCAAGTTGCCCACTGTGCAGAGAGTGGATGAATATTTCAACTTTTCAAGATCTTTGGCGACGCTTCAGTAGCCAAATTTTTGCCTTCAGAAGATCTTGCCGACACATTTAGATTGAAATTCTTGCATTTAATATATTTCTCAGTCTTCGGCCAACTATTAAAAAAAAGTAAGGTTTCCGGTATGTTAGATGGATCAGGATGCAGTGAAGCTTGTCCGGAAATCAGTTGCGATGAGTTTCCACCAGAAAATGTAAACATCAAGTTTATGACTACGTAGTTGCGGTCACATTAGAGTGGTCAGACTGCATTATCACATGTTCATTTGACACTTGCTGTACAATCGGACTGTTTTTAGGGTAAAATTAGTTATTTGGGGATTGGGGTAACACGTGCATGCAACCTTGTAAATAAGTTTGTGGCTTGTAAATAGTTTTTATTACTCAGCGTAAATGGCTTTTCATTAAAAATTACCCGGCAACGCATCTTAAAATTACCCAGCAACGCTTAGGGCTCAAAAACCCATATATTGGCAACGCTTCATCCACCCTCTGCACCCTGGCATGTGGCATCTCAAAATAATTTTCTTGAAATGAACCGGGACAGACGAAACAAGACAAGAAAATTCAGGGAAAAAAATAACGGGACAGAGAGTGAAATTTGTCCCGGAATAAACATATGAACCGAGACAAGACTTCTGTCCCAGACTTTAAATCTTGTGTCTCACCCAGGATGGTGCTGTTTTCAGCAGATTAATCCGGCGTACATGAGGCTCCAAGCCCTTCTACTGACGTACAGCGCAGCGTAGCTAAAATAATGTTATTGGCGCACACGCCCGGCGTACGTCCGCATCTGGCTTGTCTTGGCGTACGTCCGCCTCTGGCTTGTCCTGGCATACGTCTGCATCTGGTTTTGAGCATTTTAGTGCCTTCTTAGGCAATTTAGTGCCTTCTTATGCAATCTAGTGCGTTTTAATGCAATCTAGTGCCTTCTAATGTGATCTAGAGCGTTTTAATGCGATCTAGTGCGTTTTAATGCAATCTAGTGCCTTCTAATGCGATCTAGTGCCTTCCAATGCGATCTAGTGCGTTTTAATGTGATCTAGTGCCTTCTAATGCGATCTAGTGCCTTCTAATGCGATCTTGTGCCTTCTAAGGCGATCTAGTGCCTTTTTATGCGATTTAGTGCGTTTTAATGCTGTAACCGGGCGCACTAGCGGGTGGAACAAACTCGTTGTTCACTTACTGAAAGTTACTCTCATAGTGCTCGTCACAGAAAACAGGAATTAATGAATTA